>NC_044038.1:138259942-138389205 GCF_901765095.1 Microcaecilia unicolor
AACATAGCACCAAACATTCAGGTTTTCAGGATATCTGAAATAAATATCTATGAGATTGGAATCTATGCATGCAAATACATTTTATTTATATTTATCGGAGATTTCCTTATACACTATAGGCTAGGGGGAGCCCAAGGAGTCGTATGAGTACAAAATGCAAAAGCTGATTTGGAAAATAATCCAAAGCAATTGTTCTAAACTTACTGTTGTTAGCTTTTGTTAGAAATAATAATAAAAATATAATAATAATAATACTAATACTAATAATAATAGTAAGCCTATTGTTTGTACATTAGTATTCATTGCCCTCATTTATGTTTCACCTGTTTAATTGAATCAGTGCATTTCAAAGCAACAAACATTTATGCCAGTATGTGTTATTCAATAGCTCAATAGAATAATGGCAATGTTTGTGTATCGTCTGGTGTGGCCAGATGGCACAAATCACAAGGGGTAGCATAGACTAATTAAAGAAGATCTGGGTCTACAAATACCATAGAGTACTACAGTGGAAGTTAAATCAAAATTAGAACTGGTTAAACTGTCCCTTACAAGCTTGTACCATCTGGATTCTTGATCTGGAGAAGTCAATTTTCCACTTTGTGCTTAAACAGCAGATGCATTAATTCAGGGTTTGTTTGTTTATTTATTTTTAATAAGACTTGCTTCCAAATAGGTTACCACAGTATCATTATCATATTCTTTTTCTGAAATCTTCAATAAAGATACTTGCTGGGTGCTTCAGTAGGGCTGCATTGTGGGGCGCTTTTACCAAGACACGGGAGGGCTAATGCGCAGGTAGCGCACACTAAGGGCTCTGTTTACTAAGGTGTGTTTGTGTTTTTAGTGTGCCTACACTTAGTGCATGTGCTAACCATGTAGACGCATATAGGGATATTGTAGACACATACATGGTTAACGTGCATTAAAAACTTTAACGTGCCTATAACGCTGCTTAGTAAACAGGGCCCCAAATTGGCACTACCGGTGGGTTAGCGCATGCCCCTGGTGGTAATTCTGAGTTTGGTGTATGCTGAATCCCATGGTTGAAAATAATATTCTATTTTCTACCCCGGGAGGGGGGGGGGAGGGGTTCTCAGCAGTTGGTGCGTGCTGCACAGTTACTGTGTGGGTAGCGTGTGAGCCCTTACCACTAGGTCAATGGTGGCAGTAAGGGCTCAGGCTATAAATAGGTGTGCTCTAGTTTTAATTTCAGCACACACCCATTTCCCAGCCCACTAAAAAAGCCCTTTTTCCCTGCCGTGGTAAAAAATGGTCCAGCATGAGCCCCAAACATGTGCAGACACTACCACAAACCACTTATTACCGTGGCTTAGTAAAAGGGATCCCTAAGTGTGTAATTTCACATTATTTCCATCAAACTATTGTGTGTGTGTATATAGATAGATAGATAGATAGATAGATAGATAGATAGATAGATAGATAGATAGATAGATAGATAGATAGATAGATAGATAGATGCATGCATGGATCTTTTCCTATTATGGGATCTTCATTGGCCAAATATGGAACCAACCCATATTAAAGGACATACACTAGACATCATCACTCATAAATTCTCATCAGACCTAAATCTTCTACTATCATCTACAAAATGGACAGCTGTACCATGGTCTGACCATCACAAATTAAATCTTCTCCTCCAATGGCGAAGAAATAACTCACACCATATTAAGGAATGCTTATCATACACTACAAGAGGTCAAATTAATCCGGTTACATTTTGGCAACTATTTTACATTGATGAATGGTCAATTCAAATGAACTCTATTCACTTTCTCCAAGATTGGGACAACAGATGCAGAAGCATTTTAGACAACATAGCACCATTACAAACTAGAACCTCACACAGAAAAAACGATATACCTTGGTTTAATGAAGAACTGAAAAAATTAAAAACCCAAGTTAGAAGGTTAGAACGAGCATGGAACAAAAAGAAAGATGACTCCACATTCAATGCTTGGAAATATCTACAAAGAAAATACAAATATACTATTAGACGAACCAAAAGAGCATACTACAAAAATGAAATTGGGCCAGACAACAATAATTCACATAAGATCTTCCAATTAGTGAACAAACTATTAGACACCACACCGATTACCTCTAATAGTACAAACATCCCTTCAGCAGATAATCTTGCTAACTATTTCAAAGAGAAAATTGCTAAGTTACGACTCACATTACCTATTAATTCCACAGACTTCGTAAAATTTCTTGTTTGTCTAGACCCATTAGCCGGTGAACATCCAGCAGACAAAACCTGGACTAACTTCGATACACTTTTGGATGATTCCATCTCCCAAATGCTTAAGAAGTTTGCCAAATCCCATTGCAAACTAGACATATGCCCTAACAAGCTTCTAAATTCAGCTCCTCAACAATTCATATCTGACCTTACACTACATATGAATTATATGCTACAAAATGGACTATTCCCAAAGGATAAAGGAAATATTTTACTCACCCCTATACCCAAGGATCAAAAAAAAAAATGCAGATGACTTAAACAATTATCTCCCAGTAGTGTCTATTCCCCTGTTAACCAAGTTAATGGAAGGTATGGTGACCAAACAACTCACAGAATACCTAGATAAATTCTCAGTTCTCCACGATTCCCAATCAGGATTTCGGTCAAACCACAGTACCGAAACAGTATTAATTACTCGTCACACTAAATTCAAACGATCAATAGCAACCGGCAGCAACATACTCCTCCTACAGTTTGACATGTCCAGTGCATTCGATATGATAAGCCATAAAGTTTTATTAAATACTAGTAAAAGAAGCCTGTTTCAGAGGAAATGAAACGGGCGCTAGCAAGGTTTTCGTCACCAACATCCCCCTCCGTCCCTGGGCAACCCCTTCGTTGTTCTGGCATTGCTCCGCCCCCAACGTCATGACGTTTGATGCGATGGCGGGGCCCGGAGCGATTTCCCCACCCCCCCGCCTCCCTGCCTCCCTCCCTGCCAACCCCTTTGTTGTTCTGCCATTACTCCGCCCTCAAGGGCGGGGCCCGGAGTGATTTTCCACCTCCCTGCCTCCCTCCCTGCCAACCCCTTCGTTGTTCTGCCATTACTCCGCCCTCGAGGGCGGGGCCCAGTGCGATTTTGGTGGCTTCACCACCACGAACCTTCGAACCTTTTTGAAGGAAGTCAGAGCTTGGCTTCACTGATGTCAGTGTCCTCAGAACATTGAGGGTGAGTTTTATTATAGTAGATTCTGGGCTGGTGGTTGGGAGGTGGGGATAGTGCTGGGCAGACTTATATGGTCTGTGCCAGAGCCGGTGGTGGGAGGCGGGGCGGGTGGTTGGGAGGCGGGGATAGTGCTGGGCAGACTTATACGGTCTGTGCCCTGAAAAAGACAGGTACAAATCAAGGTAAGGTATACACAAAAAATGGCACATGTGAGTTTATCTTGTTGGGCAGACCGGGTGGACCATGCAGGTCTTTTTCTGCCATCATCTACTATGTTACTATGTTACTACGGAATTGGAGGTAATGTTCTCAATTGGTTTAGAGGTTTTTTTAACTACAAGATCTTACCAAGTAAAATTGAACTCGAATATGTCAGCTCTATGGACACCAGACTGCGGAGTTCCCCATCTCCACTTTCCCCAATCCTTTTCATCTTAATGATGACGTCCCTGGCCAAGATATTATCCAGTCAAGGCCTTAATCCGTACATGTATGTGGATGATGTTACAATCTACATTCCATTCAAACATAATCTATTGGAAATTATGGATGATATCAACCAAAGCCTCCAAATTATGCATTCATGGGTGAATGCTTTTCAATTAAAACTTAATGCTGAAAAAACACAGTGCCTTATACTTACATCAGAACATAACACAAGCAAATTTGCCTCCATAACAACTCCAAACTTTTCCTTTCCTGTCTCAGACACCTTAAAGATTCTTGGAGTAACCATTGATTTTAATCTTACACTTGAATGCTATGTTAAGAATACAACTAGGAAGATGTTTCAGTCAATGTGGAAACTCAGAAGACTAAAACCTTTCTTCCCAAGAGGCATCTTTCGCAACCTGGTACAATCAATGACATTGAGTCATCTAGATTATTGCAATGCGCTGTATGCTGGTTGTAAAGAATATATCATCAAGAAACTTCAGACAGCCCAGAACACCGCAGCTAGACTCATATTTGGAAAGTCAAAATACGAAAGTGCAAAACCCCTAAGAGAGAAGCTCCACTGGCTCCCAGTTAAGGAACGTTCTGTTTTCAAAGTTTGCACTCTAGTTCATAAGGTCATTCATGGAAATGCTCTGGCATACATGTCAGACCTTATTGATTTACCACCCAGGAACGCTAAAAGATCAGCACGCACATTCCTGGGACTTCACTTCCCTAGCTGTAAAGGCCTAAAATACAAACTAGTACATGCGTCCTGCTTTTCCTACATTGGCACACAGCTGTGGAATGCATTGCCACGTCATCTGAAAACTATTCATCAACTTTCGAAAATCACTAAAAACTTTTCTTTTTAACAAGACTTACCATAATGATCAACAATAGGAACTCTAACACATCACCAATTACTTGATAATCTAACTGTTTTCTGATATGTTTTTTGAATTGATTATATCCATTAAGTTACACCTGTTCTTTATGTAAACAATAGTTTATCTACTCTTGATTGACGCTTGCTATGATGTATTATTGTAAGCCACATTGAGTCTGCAAATAGGTGGGAAAATGTGGGATACAAATGCAACAAATAAATAAATAAATATATTACCACCTTGGGAAGAGAGTGTGGGAGTTCCGAAGGTGCTGCTGTGGGTGTGTCATGATTTTCATGGCAGAAGAGTGGCAGAGAATGGAAGTCCTGTTCTTGAGACACTGGAGGCTTATTTTAGGCAGAGGAGCTGTGGCAGGCAAGGGGATGGTAATGATGTCATGGGCCACGCATGCACGGCAGCATGGGATTCAGCCCAAGGCTCATGACAGGCTCATTGGGGTGGGGGGGGGGGGGGGGGGGGTTGTGATCCAGGAGTTAAAATTTAAGATTTTTAAAAGTTCTAAAGAGGCAGAAGAGACTCAAAGAAGGTGGCCATTAGTTGTCATGGTGGTGATTGCAAATTGTGCAAACATGCATTCGAGTATGTGTGAAATGTGTGCATGTGTTTTTTTTTATAAACAAGCCCAAGAGAGTAATGGAGGAATAAGGGGGGGGGGGGGTCAATAAGCTCAAAATCTGTGTTTTAGTGTGAAAATTCACACATGCTCAGTAAATGCAATGGAGACTGGCATGGAGACCAACAGCTTATTTAAAATTTAAAAATACAATTTTTGCAATTTTAAAATATTTAAAGTGGCCAGAAAAGATGCTAGGAGTCCCTTAAGATGTATTTATGAGGTTGCAGCTTTGCAAAAACATTGCAGACGCCTGAAAATTACAGGAGTTACTCTTTAAATTGCATGCACAAATTTGGGCACATGCCCAATTTGCATGCATAATTTAGGGTTCCTTTTACAAAGTCACACTAGTGATTTTAGCTTTCACTAAACGCTAGACATGCCCATAGGATTACATGGGCATCTCTAGCATTTAGCACACACATATTTAACACACGTGCTATAAATGCTAGTGCGCCTTTGTAATGAATAATGAGCCAATCAGTACTGATAATTGGGTACTATCAATTATCAGTGCTAATTGGCATTAATTAAAAATTATGCATGAATATTTACATGCCCGGATCCACACATAAATATTATGTGTGACTCCATAAAGACGGTGCGGCTATGAGATTGACATGGGTGGATCAGGGGCATTCCCACAATTTATATGCATTGTTATACCATAAGGGGGATCCACATGTAATTTAGTCACGGGGATTTACACCAAGGCTTCAATGTTCTCAATATCGTCTCAGTTCCCCGTACTTAGTGCTATTCTATAAACGGTGCCTAACTTTGGGGGCCTTTTACAAAGCTGTGCTAATGTTTTTAGCTTAAAGTAAAAATCAGCTGGCTGTAAAAGCTGAAATGCCAATAGGAATATAATGGGTGTCTCAGTGTTTACCGCCAGCTGATTTTTTACCACGAGCTAAAAACGTTAGCACGGCATTGTAAAAGACCCCCTTTGAGTGCTGTTTATAGAATAGCGCTATGTGCTATTTTTTTCATTGCTGGTCTTTAGGGGCCATTTTCTGAATTTAGTCCTATGTGTCTAGAAATACTCACATTGAGGGAATGCAATTGGCATATGGTCAATTTATACAGATAAAATTTATTTGCCTATGTGATTGAAGCAATTATTTGCTTTGACTTAGGGGAAGGAAGTACAAAAGTATTACCATACTGAGACAGACCAAAGGTCCATCAAGCCCACCATCCTGTTTCCAACAGTGGCCAATCCAGGTCACAAATATCTGGCAAGATCCCGAAAAAACTACAAAACATTTTATGCTGTTTATCCCAGAAATAAGCAGTGGATTTTCGCCAAGTCTATTTTAATAATGATCTATGGACTTTTCCTTTAGGAAGCCGTCCAAACCTTTTTAAAACCTTGCTAAGCTAACCGCCTTTACCACATTCTCTGGCAAAGAATTCTAGAGATTAATTACACGTTGAGTGAAGAAAAATTTTCTCCAATTCATTTTAAATTTACTACTTTGTAGCTTCACTGAATGCCCCCTAGTTCTAGTATTTTTGGAAAGAGTAAACAGACGCTTCACGTCTACCCTTTCCACTCCATTCATTATTTTGTAGACCTCTATCATATCTCCCCTTAGCCGTCTTTTCTCCAAGCTGAAGAGCCCTAGAGGGGCATAATCGAACGGGGTGCCCAAGTTTTCCTGAGGGCGTCCTCACAGGACGTCCTTGCGAAGGGACAGAGAAACCCGCATTATCGAAACAAGATGGACGTCCATCTTTCGTTTCGATAATATGGTCGGGAACACCCAAATCTCAACATTTAGATCGACCTTAGAGATGGTCGTCCCCGGTTTTCAGCGATAATGGAAACCGAGGATGCCCATCTCAGGAACGACCAAATCCAAGCTATTTGATTGTGGGAGGAGCCAGCATTCGTAGTGCACTGGTCCCCCTGACATGCCAGGACACCAACCGGGCACCCTAGGGGGCACTGCAGTGGACTTCACAAGTTGCTCCCAGGTGCACAGCTCCCTTACCTTGGGTGCTGAGCCCCCCAAAACCCACTCCCCACAACTGTACAACACTACCATAGCCCTAAGGAGTGAAGGGGGGCACATACATGTGGGTACTGTGGGTTTCTGGTGGGTTTTGAAGGGCTCACATTTACCACCACCAGTGTGACAGGTAGGGGGTATGGGGCTGGGTCCGCCTGCCTCCCCCCCTACCTGAAGTGCACTATACCCACTAAAAAATCGGGAGATGGACGTTTATCTCACAAAAATGAATAACGCGGTATAATCGAAAGCTGAACTTGGACGTTTTCAACTGCACTCCATCGCGGAAGCGTACAAAGTTGACGGGGGCATGTCAGAGGCGTGGTGAAGGCGGGACTGGGGCATGGTTATCACCCGAACAGAGATGGGCGCCTTTCGCCGATAATGGAAAAAAAGTATGCGTTTGTAGCTAGAATTTAGGGCACTTTTCCTGGACCCTGTTTTTTCACGAATAAGGCCCCAAAAAGTGCCCTAAATGACCAGATTACCACCGGAGGGAATCGGGGATGACCTCCCCTGACTCCCCCAGTGGTCACTAACCCCCTCCCACCACAAAAAATGATGTTTCACAACTTTTTATTTTCACCCTCAATGTCATACCCACCTCCCTGGCAGCAGTATGCAGGTCCCTGGAGCAGTTGTTAGGGGGTGCAGTGGACTTCAGGCAGGTGGACCCAGGCCCATCCCCCCCCTACCTGTTGCAATTGTGCTGCTTAATGCTTAGTCGTCCAACCCCCCCAAACCCACTGTACCCACATGTAGGTGCCCCCTTCACCCCTTAGGGCTATAGTAATGGTGTAGACTTGTGGGCAGTGGGATTTGAGGGGGATTTGGGGGGCTCAACACACAAGGGAAGGGTGCTATGCACCTGGGAGCTCTTTTACCTTTTTTTTTGTTTTTGTAAAAGTGCCCCCTAGGGTGCCCGGTTGGTGTCCTGGCATGTGAGGGGGACCAGTGCACTACGAATCCTGGCCCCTCCCATGAACAAATGCCTTGGATTTATTCGTTTTTGAGCTAGGCGCTTTCATTTTCCATTATCGCTGAAAAACAAAAACGCCCAGCTCACAAATTTTCGAATAAAACATGGACGTCTATTTTTTTCGAAAATACGGTTCGGTCCGCCCCTTCACGGACCGGTTCTCGGAGATAAACGCCCATGGAGATAGACGTTTTCGTTCGATTATGCCCCTCTCTATCTTTTTTGAGATGCGATGACCATAAAAGAACACAATATTTGAGATGTGATTGCACCATGAAGCGACACAAAGGCATTATAACATCCTCATTTTTGTTTTCCATTCCTTTCCTAATAATACCTAACATTCTATTTGCTGAGCAGAAGGTTTCAACGTATCATCAACGACAACACCTAGGTTCCTCTCTTAGTCAGTGACTCCTAATGTGGAACCTTACATTATGTAGCTATAATTCGTGTTCCTCTTTCCCACATGCATCACTTTGCACTTGCTCACATTAATCGTCATCTGCCATTTAGACGCCCAGTCTCGTAAGGTCTTGTAAGTTTTCACAATCCTCTTGCGATTTAACAACTTTGAATAACTTTGTGTCGTCAGCAAATTTAATTACCTCACTAGTTACTTCAATCTCTAGGTCATTTATAAATATGTTAAAAAGCAGTGGTCCCAGCACAGACCCCTCCCCTGGGGAACCCCACTAACTACCCTTCTCCATTGAGAATACTGACCATTTAACCCTACTCTCTGTTTTCTAACCTTCAACCAGTTTTTAATCCACAATAGAACACTACCTCCTATCCCATAACTCTCCAGTCTTTCATGAGGTACTTTGTCAAATGCCTTTTGAAAATCCAGATACACAATATCAACTGGCTCACCTTTATCCACATGTTTGTTCACCCCTTCAAAGAAATGTAATAGATTGGTGATGCACGATTTTCCTTCACTAAATCAATGTTGGCTTTGCTTCATTAATCCTTGCTTTTGAATATGCTCTGTAATTTTGTTCTTCATAATAGTCTCTACCATTTTGCCCGGCACTGATATCAGGCTCACTGGTCTATAATTTCCAGGATCGCCTTTGGAACCTTTTTTAAAAATTGGCGTTACATTGGCCAATATCCAATCTTCTGGTACCACGCTTGATTTTAAAGATAAATTGCATATTACTAACAATAGTTCTGAAAGTTCATTTTTGAATTCTATTAGTACTCTGGGATGGATACCATTCGGTCCAGGAGATTTGCTACTCTTCAATTTGTCAAATTGTCCCATTATATCCTCCAGGTTTATAGAGATTTCATTCAGTTTCTCTGACTCGCCAGCTTCGAATACCATTTCTGGCACTGGTATCTCTCCCAAATCTTCCTCGGTGAAGACTGAAGCAAAGAATTCATTTAATCTCTCCAGTATGTCTTTGTCTTCCCTGATTGCCCCTTTTACCCCTCGGTCAGAAGGTAAGAAGGAAAAATATGCAATTTGCTAAATGGTCCAATAGTAACCATATAATTGAAGACCAGGATACAGGTAGAGTGTAGGTGGCCTTAAAAATTATCCAGATAGTGGCAATAATCTTTCGCTATCCAGTTATCTCTTTTGCTTAGCCATGCCAGATATCAGGCATAAACTAAACAGATCTGGCTTAGTACCTATAGTACACATATATTAGGAATAGCCTAATGGTTAGTGAAGCAATCTAAGAACCAGGGAAAATGGGTTTCATTCCTGCTGCAGCTCCTTGTGACTCCTGGCAAGCCACTTAACCCTCCATGCCCCACATACAAAATAAGTACCTATATATAATATATAAACTGCTTCGATTGTAACTGCAGAAATGTGATATATCAAATCTCTTCCCCTTTCCACTGTTACATCTTTGGATGGCGGTACGGAATATAGACACTAAATTAAGCATTGATGCTGGTGCTTAACTTGGTACAGTCTCTGTAGTAGGTGAATATTGACCTCTAGGAGATTATAAATACCTGATGGAATTTTAGGTACTGAGTATTTTGTTTTATGCTGTTTTTGTTGTTGTTATGTTTTGAAATGTCTTTATTCTTAAATATATGATTAATAAATGTTAATAAATGAATTACAATGCTGAGGTAGGTGTTTGCAGAAGCCCTGGGATGCAGTAGGATAAATTCAGACACCTAAGACTGAAGAAGGAATGACTACCCTGTAGGGACTCCTTAGTGGTTATTTTAGAAGCTCTATTCTTGTTTTAGACATCTGAAAACTGACATTTAGACATGCATATTGCATGGATGTTCAAATCTCAATTTTACAAAAGCAGGATATGGATGTCTATTACTGCAGCATGTCCATATAGCAAGGGGGTGTGATCTGGGGCCAAAATATGGATGTCTAAAAAGATGTATATTATTATTTAGAACTGGTACTTGTTACATGCTGGCTACAGAAAGGTGCTCTGATCAAGCAACTGTTCACTGGAGGAATTAAGGCATGACACTTCCCTAATCCCTGAGTGGTTGTTGTCCTTTCCCCTGAATATGAAACTGGCAAGGAATACTACGATCTATGACAGCTTCAGGTATTATGAACATTCTTAACAAAATAGCATGCAGATCTGAGGAGTAACTTAACTGTTAGTACATTGGACTGGGGCTCTTTAGGTGGGGGGGCCCTTTTACCCAGCTGCGGCAAAAGGGGGCCTGCGCTGGCATAAGCATGTGTTTTTGATGAGCGCCGAGACCCCCTTTTACCACAGCTGGTAAAAAGGTAGTCTTTCTTTTCTGCAGGAAATGGCCATGCAGCAAGTAAAGCACTTGCCATACGGCCATTTTTTTTGGGTGGGGGGGGGCCCTTACTGCCACCCACTGAGGTGGTGGTAAGGGCTCCCATGCTAACATGGCGGTAACTGGGCAATGCGTGGCACTGACCGATTACTGCTGGGTATACCCCGGTACTACAAAATATATGTACAATATATTTTTGTAGTGGCGGATATGACAGCACGCTGGGGGTGGGAAGTACCACTGGGCTGCTGTGGTAGCCTGACAGTACTTTCTGTTTAGCAAGTGGTAAGACCCTTACTGCCACTTTGTAAAAGGGGCCCTTTATTTTTAATTGTAGACCTTCCTGGGACAGAAAAATACCTGTTGTACCGGCATATATAAGACACCTGCAAGCCTGAGGCTATTGAAGTAGTATCATTCAGGTACTTGAGCTAGTATTCTGTAAAGAAAAGTAGGTGCCTACTTTTCTTTACAGAATCAGCTTAAAATAGGCATCATGGCCAGTGCCTATAATAAATGCCCTGTCATAGAATTTCCCCTTTATGCATATGTGATCCTGATACATGCTCATTCAGGCATACCATTCTGTTTAGATGCTGCATCTAGCTCTAGAATCCATTCCAAGGCCTTTGTGAAATGGTTGTTTATTTTTGTTTTCTGATCTGAACTCCTACTGCAGAACACAGGTGCTGCTACATCATGCCACAATGCTGACTGCAAGAAAAATAAGCCTCTTAAAATATATTTATCAGTAGTAATACCTGTACAAACAAATTGCACTGCAGTCTAAGCAAATAATCCTTTTGGAGTTCACCTTGCTGGATTAGATTGCCAAGAGACTCATTTCTCAAATGAAAGAGAAAAGAAATCTCTGTTTTAATTTGCATTCTGAATTAGTCCCTTTGAATCATATTCAATAACAAAGTGGAAAAGGCAGGCAACAATCAATGCTACAGAGCTTGCCAACTTATTTGTATTTCTGATCAGTCTCACATAGAAGCTTTTCTCTGAAGACCTACTGACTCCAGGCACTCATGCTCTCCTATACACAACCCCCACTTGCTCCCCTTCAATTGATCTGCCCCCTCCCTCTTTGCAGGTACGCTGATTTTTTTTTTTTGTTTTGTTTTCAGAAATATCAAGATGCAAAATGCCTAGCACTGATTTACATTAGAAAATAAATTTGCACATGCAGTACTGTTTCTTAGGGCGAACCTTCCAGAAGCAGACACATTTCACAACTCTTATAAAAAACTTAAATAATCCTCATCTCTTTTTGAAAAGAAGTGGGCTAGGAAACAATGCTCCAGCATGGCTCACGTTTTACAAATGCTGTCTCAAAGAACGCCCTTATGTAGCTGAAAACAACCATCTCCTATTCATTACATGGAAATGGAAGAGTGCTCACTGCAACTGAAAATTGCATAGACTTGATTTTTTATTCATTAGAAGGGACTTTTATACATAAATAGGATACCCCACTAGTGGAGAAATACATGCCATGCTTTGATATTGTGTACTTTGTCATGGGCATAGCCTTGGTCACAGTGGCATACCTAGCTTGTTCGCCACCCGGGGCGGGTTGCTGCTGCACCCCCCCCCCCTGACATGTCACCTCCCCCCAAGCTGTGCCACACCCCCCGAAACACATCACACCACCAGTTCCCATGCAGTTCCCAACAGAATGACAATACACATTACAACTTACCTAACAGAAAACATACTTAGCTAGAGATCAATGATCTTACATGCTACTTGGAACTTCTATTTAAACTTTTAAAAGAATGTGAAATTTCAATTAATAACATTGTAGAGGCTGTGGAGGTGCGTTTTCAATATGATGTCTATGTCCGACTTTGGACATTTTGCAGTAGGCCAAGCTGAAAGCTTCTATAAATATGGCAACAGATCTTTACACAAGGAAAGTAAACAAAAAACAAGAAAAATGGGAAGCTTATATGGTTCTCCAAACAGCTGAAAAAATAAGGGCAAATGTGGCTGCGTTCAAGGAATACAGAAGAATGCAAGAGGCTCACAGACAAGATTACCAGAATAAACTCAAGGAAGCAAAGAGAGAAATACAGCTAGTGAAAGTGCAGTTAGAGGAAAAATGGCTAAAGATGTAAAGAGAGGTTCATCTCGCTCAGCTTATTCATGAGTCTTCTCTGAGGAACCATATCAAAGACTTTTTCCAGATATAATGGGAAAAGAAGAAAAGCTAGGAATGGATTTGGAAGACTGAATGGTGCTGATAATAGCTATGTGGAGAGTGATGAGGATACAGTGAATGTGCTGAGCGAATACTTCTCTACGGTGTTAATGGAAGAAAATCCTGAAGGACTATAATCGGCTGCTGAGGGTATATCTGGGAATGGAGTGGATATTGCGCTGTTCACGGAAGAAAGCATTAATAAAAAACTTGAAAATCTGAAAGTGGACAAAGCTATGGGGCCAGATGGAATACATCCCAGGATACTGAAGGAGCTCAGAGAGGTCCTGACGGGACCTCGTAAAGATTTCTTTAATAGATCTTTAGAGTCGGGAGGGGTTCCGCGAGATTGGAGATGAGCGGATGTGGTCCCTCTTCACAAAACTACAGACCGGTAAGTCTCACGTTGGTGGTAGGAAAAATAATGGAATCGCTGCTGAAAGAAAGGATAGTTAACTTTCTAGAAGCCGATGGGTTACAGGACCCGAGGCAACATGGCTTTATCAAAGGAAAATCCTGCCAAATGAATCTTATTGACTTTTTTGACTGGGTGGCCAAAGATCTAGATGAGGGACATGTGCAGGGTTGAACTTAGGACTGAAAGTGGTGAACTGGATAACAAACTAGTTGACCGACAGGTGGCAGAGGCTGGTGGTAAATGGAATCTGCTCAGAGGAAAGGAAGGTGAGCAGTAGAGTTCCTCAGGGGTCGGTGCTGGGGCCTATTCTGTTTACTATATTTGTGGGACATATTGCTGAAGGGTTGGAAGGAAAGGTGTGCCTTTTTGTGGATGACATGAAAATAGCCAATAGAGTGGATATCCTGATATCCTGGAGGGAGTAGAAACGATGAGAAGGGATCTCCAAACGTTAGAAGAATGGTCGAGGGTCTGGCAGTTAAAATTTAATTAGGCAGTTTCCAAAATAATGTTATCCAATTATATATAATACATATAAATCATAAAATTGAAAAACATATATGCTAATATAAATGTATTATTGTAAAAAGTGCTCAGTTCACACGTCAGTCATGGTCAATCGTGACTGGCTGAGTAGAGAACCATCATCGCTCTCTTGGCGTTCTCATTATTTAAGGACAAACACGTCTCTATCAAGCATTTGATCACAAAAACCTTACTTAAGTAATTTCAATTGCAGTTAATGTTAAATCAACTACATATATTATTTGTTGCGTCAATTATTGTGAAGCTAATTAAACTTACTTATGTTAAATAAACCTTACTTAAGTAACTTCAATTGCAGTTAATGTTAAATCAAACTACATATATTATTTGTTGCGTCAATTATTGTGAAGCTAATTAAGATTGCCTATGCTAAATATGTTTAAATATGCCACTCATAGTATACGTGGAGGGGCATAATTGAATGAAAACGTCTATCTCCATGGGCGTTTATCTCCGAGAACGGGTCCGTGAAGGGGCAGACCGAACCGTATTTTCGAAAAAAATAGACGTCCATGTTTTATTCGACAATTTGTGAGCTGGGCATTTTTGTTTTTCAGTGATAATGGAAAATGAAAGCGCCCAGCTCAAAAACGAATAAATCCAAGGCATTTGTTCGTGGGAGGGGCCAGGATTCATAGTGCACTGGTCCCCCTCACATGCCAGGACACCAACCGGGCACCCTAGGGGGCACTTTTACAAAAACAAAAAAAAAGGTAAAAGAGCTCCCAGGTGCATAGCACCCTTCCCTTGTGTGTTGAGCCCCCCAAACCCCCCTCAAAACCCACTGCCCACAAGTCTACACCATTACTATAGCCCTAAGGGGTGAAGGGGGGCACCTACATGTGGGTACAGTGGGTTTGGGGGGGTTGGACGACTAAGCATTAAGCAGCACAATTGTAACAGGTAGGGGGGAGGATGGGCCTGGGTCCACCTGCCTGAAGTCCACTGCACCCCCTAACAACTGCTCCAGGGACCTGCATACTGCTGCCAGGGAGGTGGGTATGACATTTGAGGGTGAAAATAAAAAGTTGTGAAACATCATTTTTTGTGGTGGGAGGGGGTTAGTGACCACTGGGGGAGTCAGGGGAGGTCATCCCCGATTCCTTCCGGTGGTCATCTGGTCATTTAGGGCACATTTTGGGGCCTTATTCGTGAAAAAACAGGGTCCAGGAAAAGTGTCCTAAATTCTAGCTAAAAATGCATACTTTTTTTCCATTATCGGTGAAATGCGCCCATCTCTGTTCGGCCGATAACCACGCCCCAGTTCCACCTTTGCCACACCTCTGACACGCCCCCATCAACTTTATCCGCATCCGCGATGGAGTGCAGTTGAAAACGTCCAAAATCGGCTTTCGATTATACCGATTTATTAGTTTTGGGGAGATAAACGTCTATCTCCCGATTTGGGTCGCAATATAGGCGCTTTTCTTTTTCAATTATAAGCTGGATAGTAAATTTAAGATAATAAACAGATGTTACAATGACATGATGCTGACCCAAATTGGGTAATTAAGTCACTAGTTGAATGCTGTTAATATCTGCCACTGACATATCCTCATCAAGATGGGACGTATAGAATTGTTTTTGTTTTGATACAGATGCTAGGCTGTGTGGAGAGGGGCATAACCAGCAGAATAAAGGAGGTGTTGATGCCCCTCTACAAGTCATTGGTGAGGCCCCACTTGGGGTATTGTGTTCAGTTTTGGAGGCCATATCTTGCTAAAGATGTAAAAGGTCTGGAAGTGGTGTAAAGAAAAGCGTTGCAAACCGTACGAGGAGAGACTTGCTGACCTGAACATGTATACGTTGGAGGAAAGGAGAAATAGGGGTGATATGATACAGGCGTTCAAATATTTGAAAGGTATTAATCCACAAACGAATTGGGTGGGAGGGAGTGAATTAAACAGTAGACAGAGGTTTCCCTCAACTGGTATCTGTGCTCTAAACTGATGGTATGCCAAGCTCTAAAATACTAAACTAGATTCTACAAAACTGGTCAAGCCAATATGCAGCACTGGCCGATAAAGTTTAAATGGGCCAAAAATATTCAATATATTTTGGCAGCCTAATTTTGCCACCAAACGTAGGGGGCCCTTTTACTAAGGCATGCCGAAAAGTGGCCTGCGCTGGTGTAGGTGCGTGTTTTGGACGCGCGCAAGTCCATTTTTCAGCATGCCTGGAAACAAGGCCCTTTTTGTGGACAAAAAAGTACATGTGGCAAAATTAAAACCAGTGCATGTCCATTTTTGGTCCAAGACCTTACTGCCACCCATTTTCTTAGCAGTAAGGTCTCACTCACTAACTGGGCAGTAAGTGTCAGTGCACGTAAACTGCCAGTTGCCACCGGGTAAGTGCCATGCAGTAGAATATAGAAAACATTTTCTACCGCGTGTTTTGGATGTGCATCAAAATGGAATTACCACCTGGTGTACATGGTAACCGGGCATTAGTTCCAATTTGACGCATTCTGGACATGCTTAGGCGCCTACTCGCCTTAGTAAAAGGGCCCCTCAGTGGCAATGTGCTGAATATCAATGGATAGCCTGTTATATTGTGTGATATAACTGGCTATCCACTAATTGCTAACCAGCAATTTTCAGCAGGAGATAGCCAGCTTCCTCCCACTGAATATTGTTAGATAGCTGGTTAAGTGCCATTCAGCCAGCCTGGAGCCGTTCCTGGCCAGTTAAATGGTTTTAAATCTCAGGCAGTATTTATATAAAACCCTAACAGAGACTTAAAAGGCTACACTATTTCCTAAACAGACTTTGCTAAATAAGTAGAGTAATTTAACAAACAGAAACAATGAATTTATCTGTTCAACCCCAAATTTACTGTGATTCAAATTATTCTCGCTCAAGCTGCCTAGCTCACCATTTACTTAAGCAAAAATCCAATTTAACAAACAGAATCCACTATGGCTAGATTCCATATTGTTCTCAAGATTTCCATGACAGTAGCTGAAAATCAGTCTGAGAAAGAGATATACACAAGTTCACTGATGTACAACAGGTGTCTTATCAAGGGACTTTCTTCAGTTGTGCTCCACATGGTGATCAGATTGATTTAACAAGGGGATCTCTAGAGGTCCTCCAGCACATCACTAAATTATTTTGAACTCTTCTGCTCCTGAGATTTGTTATGTTATTTAAGGAGAAGAAAAGGTTGTATGAAGAACAGAGACTCATTCGAATTCAAGTGCCTGGACACACTAGGGCTTCTTTCTCTTTTTTTTGTCATAAAGGAAGGCCAGCAGAGAGTTGTCAGTTTCAGTGTACTGCTGCCTCTGTTGTTATAAATTATCTAATTGGTTTTCAAAGCAAAACTCTTACCAGAACAGCATATCTTTCTGAAGTGGAATTTTTGGTCCGGATTCTCATTTTTTCTATTCATTTGTAGCGGAACCTTTGTTTGAAGCATTCACAATTAAATCATAATAAAGGCGTAACAGCCTATTTATGTGTACTATATGAGCACCCTTTATATAATACTAGTTTAGATCACTTCTTGAACCTGTGGGATGTGAGCACTTATACCTGCCAAAAGCCGGTGTAAATCTTCATGCCCAGCTGATGGCAATTGGGTGCAAAAATCCAAGTATTCTATAACATCATTCCTAATTTCTGGGAGCTCTCTAACCCACTCATGCTCCCAGGTCCAGTCTTAGCAATTGCGGGGCCCTTTGCAGACCAGTTCAGTGGGTCCCCCTACGCCCACCACCATAAGCCATAATTTATCAGAGTTTAAAAGGAGGTTTAGAGCTCTCGGAACCCCACCTCATCCCATACCTTGATGTGTATCCACCACGTTTCAGTAGAGAGTGGCAGTGATTTTCATATCCTGTCAGCTGCTGAGCCCAGAGCCTCCTTACTGCTGCATCCTGCCCTTGTGGAAGCACGAAGTGACATCAAAAGGGGGCGGGACACAGCAGTGAGGAGGCTCTGGGCTTAGCAGCTGATGGGATATGAAAATCGCTGCATCTGCCTGATGCTGTCTACTGAAATGTGGATGCACATTAAGGTATGCAGCAGGGAGGTGTTCCGAGATAGGAGGACAGGCATGCCAGTGATGCAGGCCCCTAGGAGCATGGGGCCTTGTGCGACCGCCCCTGTCGCCCCTACCTAAGACCAGTCCTGCATGCCCCTCCAATGGCCATGCCTCCTTTTGAGCTGCGAGCTATGAAATTTAGGCACACTTGTTATAGAATAGCGTTTAGGGCAGATGAGTAAATAACTCCTAATTAGTGCCAATTAAAGTGCCAATTAACTTCAAAAATTGATTGTTACTGCACAATTGTCTAATTAGTTTACATGCACATCTGGGATCCCACCCAAATTTGGGTAACCTATACAGAATCTAGGGGAAATGCCAGTGACAAGGACATTGAGGCAATATGCAGATAGTGCTTCTGAATAGTCATACAGACCACCTTGACATTATCTGGAAAGTGTCTGGGTGAGGCATGGATGGAGCCAGAGTGGTCCTGGAACTTAATCCAGATATATTCCAGCATTATTTACATTATCTGGATGTTCAATACAGGCCACTATCCAGACAGAGGTAATGAATAATTATATATTTTTGACTGCCACTGAGGCAGCTGAATTTTGACCTGATTATTAATATTATTCAGAAAAGTATGTCACATAAATGTTTACCTAATATTACAACTATGCTGTCCACTATTAACATTTAGCAATTGTTTTGTCCTCATAACAAATGCACATTGGGGGAAGAACAGCAAAGGTATCCCTGTAAGACCCCTTAGCTAAGAAGCAAAAAAAGAGGAGGGGAGAGTAATCCTCAGCCTAGAAACAGCCCTCGAGGGAAAGAGGATCATGGGTGATGGGAGCATGCTCCCCAGCCCAATAGAAGGGTGAAAGTAGGAGTTTGAGACAGAATGGGGAGGATCTTGAGCCCATGAACTGTGCACAGACACCTTCTTACTCATTTATATGTTACAACTTTGCCTTACCCTTCACTACCAATTATTGTCATTGCAAGTAGTATACCATGCCATACTTTGTATTGTTGTTCGAATATTTGTACTGCTCTAATTGCCTACTCATGTTTGATCTATTCTTACTGTACACTGCCTTGAGTGAATTCCTTCAAAAAGATGGTAAATAAATCCTAATAAAATAAATAAAAAGTGTAGCGGTGGAAATAGAGCCCGCTTTCCAAGGAAAGGGAAGAAACAAAGCAATGTAGCATGCACAGAGACAAAATTAAGATTTCTTTGCCTTGCAAAGAGGATAAGCATGCAAGGAAAGAGCCCCATATGGTCAGTGCCTGAGACAAGGGCACAGTGCATGTCACTGAAACAAGCACCTGCCAGAACGCCATTTATTGGAGGGAGAATGTCACATGCAACAGCTGACCTATCAGAATACAGAATGCAAAGACAGCAGCCCTGGACACATGCTGGAATCACAAGTATAAAAGAATTGGAAGACATGTATAATAATAATACATATTTTGGATATAATATAGTATTTGTATTCCAATAAAAATCCCAATACATGTTTAAAGTGGATAACAAAAATGTAAAGATGCAATTAAATGAAGAAATTAAGAAGTATTAGAATAAGTATTTTTTTAAACAGATATGTTTTAAATATCTGTGAAAGGAATAATATGAAGATGTAAGTTTCAATTCTTTTGGCAAACACCACTATACTAGAACAGCCTGGTAATATATTGAGCTTTCTAAAATCTTCTCATATCTAAGTCCTGAAAATGAGGGGGGGGGGGGGGGGGGGGGGGGGGGGGGGAAGCAACCGAGAATCCTCAACTCTAGATGATCTCAAGTTCAATCAAAATGAAAAAAAATCCAAGCAAATACTAAGGACTAAAGCCTTCAAATATTTTAAATATCAAGCACACTAGTTTAAAAGCAATATGAGCATGAAGAGGCAACCAATGTAATTTTATTAAAGACGGAGAGAGGTGGCTCTATCAAATCTCTTTAGCCCAAAAAATCAGTTTAGCTGCAATATTTTGTAAAATCTGAAGATAACTATACAAATTTGTTGCAATAATCTACATGTAATAAGGTCAATACTTGAACCAATGTTGAAAAAGTATTTGTATAGAGTTGATGAAGCTTAAAAAATACTATCTGAACCACATAATTAAACCTGAGGTTAAAAGGACAATGTAGTATCCAAAATGACTCCTAAGACCTTAGACAAGCATTCTACCTTCAATACTAAACCATCCAGTAATATCAGCTCTTCAGGAATGAAATCCATATTATGATGTAACCAAAGTAGTTTGGTTTTATCCTTATTGAGCTTGAAACCATGCATCCTACTATAACATTCTATTTTCAAAATGCAATCTGATAAGAGTTGACAGTGTGCTCTCTCTATTATCGTCAACTTGAATTAGGAGAAATACATCATCACTGTAAGAATAGAATTTTGCATTGAGAAAAAGAAAGCCATGACTAAATAGTGTTTTGGGATTGCCTATGACAGATGCTGGTTGCAGTCCTACAGTAGGAACTGAATGTACTGGGTTGGGGTGTTTAGCTCTGATGTGCCTGAGCACTTTACAGTAGCTGTGTGTGTGTGTGTGTTGACGGTCTTTGAGTTTATTATGCTATAAGTGTGAATATTTTCTTAGTTATTTGTTTACTGTCCTGCACCCTCTGTGAAGATTTATTCTTTAAAAATGTCATATAAATATTAAATAGTATTGGTAAAAGTGGGGAGCCTTGAGGCAGTTCTCTGACAGCACCTCATTCATGTAAATATCTATTGGTTGAAAAGAAATTCACTGAACCATTTTAATACTATGTCTGCAGTACCTAAAGAAGGTAATTTGAATAAGAGGATACTGTGCTCAATTGTATCAAATGCTGTTTTAATAACAAATTGTAATAGGATCAAACCATTACCTTTTGGTTAAGCAGTTTTGACATCTGTCACCAATGAGAGACGTGCTACTGTAGAAAGATCTAAAACCAAATTGTAGGGGACTGAGGTAGCTGTACTGTTCCAAATAAGACATGAAAAGGTACCATAAATGACCAGTGGAAGGAATTAGGGATGACCCCCTAATATTCTCCCATTGGTCACTGAACCCCCCAATATTTGAAAAAAATATTAATCACCAGCTTCTATGGTAGCCTCAGATGTTATAGCCAATTCTTTTAAGCATTACACTATGGAGTGGGGGATTCAGGCCCCTAGCTCCCTCTACCTATCACACACTTTACCCACATATAGGTATCCCCTTCACCCAAATGTCTATTGTAGTAGTGTACTGTTGGTGGTGGTGGGTTTTGGAGGGTTCAGCAGACAAGATAAGGGAGCAATGGTGAGATGTGTACCTGGGAGTGCTCCCTAGGGTGCTCCATTGCTCTTCTGGGATGTCTGGGGGACCAGTCTACTAAGAATGCTGGCTCCTCCTACATCCCAATAGCTTGATTCTGTACATTTTGCACTTGTAGATTTTTTCAAAATGGCCAAAAAATAAACCCTATACAAAACACAAAATCGTGTTTGAGTTCGAAAAAAAAAGATTGAAGTTTTTCTTTTTTTGAAAATGGGCTTATTTCCTGGTTGTATTTGGGATGTTCAGCGTAAAACATCCAATGTCAGACTTAGGCGCCATATCGAATATGCCCCTTCCATATATCATCCAACACTAAAAACTCAATTTATCACAAAACCATAACATGTAAGTCTTCTAGACCTCATTGGCAACTGTTTTTACACAGACCACGTAATCCAAGATATGCCTGCCTCCTCAGCGGTCATTGTTTTATTAATTAACATTTATAACACCTTTCTAACTACAGTGGGTCCATCAGAAAATTATGTAGCATTGAGCTCATATATTGTGACACATGCTGCCTACCTGACAGTAGAGGCTGAGGGTTTCCCACCAAACACTATTTGCTAAAAAGCAAACGGTTGTCACAAGGCAGTGCTTGCTGAAATACAAGCCAAAATCACCATCCACCGCTTGCTGAAGTGTAAGCCAAAATCCCAAGCATTGTTTGCTGAACAACAAATTGAAACTACCATCCACCGCTTACTGAAGTGTAAGTTGAAATCCAGACCTCCAAAGAGATCAGATTCTATTTGCCTGGGCCTCCTAGGCTGCAAGGTCCTCTTAACCGGTCCCTTTCTTACTCAAGGTGAAATAGTTCCATGTCAACTACCACTTATCCAGGTAACCCTAGATAAGTCTAGGTCTTCAGTTTGGCTCTGAGAGCCAGTGGGTCCAACTCCCCTACTCTTGGGGTTTTAAATCAGTCCAAACTCTTGGTCCCAGGGGTCTACACTGAGTAGCATGGGAATGGACTACACCCAGGTGGTTTTCCTATGTGTGACTGGAAACATTCTCCCTTGTCTGAAGGATCTACTTTCCAGTGACAGGACATATACCTTGTCAGATATATAGACCTACCACCCAGAAATGCTAAAAAATTATCCCACACATTCCTTAATCTTCATTTCCCCAACTGCAAAGGTCTAAAATACAAACTCACTCATGCATTAACCTTTTCCTACTTGAGCACACAATTCTGGAACGCGCTGCCACGTAACTTAAAAACAAATCATGAACTAACTTCCGCAAACTACTGAAGACCCATCTCTTTAACAAGGCATATCACATTGACCAACAAATGTGAACCCCTCCACATATATCCAGAATTGTCTTATAATATTTGCTTGTTTACTAATTTCATGCTTTTTCATTATCATATCACCCAAGATCCTTCTGTAATACTAAATGTTTAATTCTCGTGCATCTCCACTATTCATGATGTATTGTAAGCCACATTGAGCCTGCAAAGAGGAGGGAAAATGTGGGATACAAATGCAATAAATAAATAAATAAATAAATAATTGAAGAGAAATATTTTTAAATAGTTTTGATAATATTATGAAGGGTTGTAAAAGGTAATTAATAAACAGTGACGGATGAGGAGACCGGTAAATCACAGAGTAAGTGGTCCATGTAAAAAAAGTTGACACTGAGTTCTAGAAGACTGTTACATGGTATTGTAAACCCCCTGGAGGCAGAGTAAGATATTACATTGTTGTTGAAAATATGTCACGGTGTTTGGTTAAAATAATCTTTATGCCAAGCTAGGGAATTTAACATTAAAAATAAGATTTTATTAACATCCATGCATGCTAACAACAGTATTTACCCACTTTTCTTTCTACAGTGTTCTCAGATATCAACAGCATAACATTCAAGATCAGAAAAGTTGCTCCTTTTTTATTTCTAATAGTATAATGCAATAAGTAAGTTTCTAAGGGCCCCTTTTACCAAGCTGTGGCAAAAGGGGGCTGTTATTATGTGCACCAAGGCCCCCTTTTACCGCAACAGGTAAAAAGTAGGTCTTTCTTTTCTTCAGGAAATAGCCGTGCGGCAAGTGAAATACTTGATGTGCGGCCATTTGGGGGGGATCCCTTACTGCCACCCATTGAAATGGCGGTAAGGGCTCCTGCGCTAACTCAGTGGTAACTGGGCAGCGCACAGCTCTGCCCAATTACTGCCAGGTACACACCAGTACTACAAAATTAAAATATTTTTGTAGCACTGGGTATGATAGCGCGCTGGGAGTGGGAACTACCTCAGGGCTGCTTCAGTAGCCCGGTGGTACTTCCTTTTTAGTGAGCAATAAGCCCACGTTGAGCTTACTTCCGCTTTGTAAAAGGATCCCTATATTAACCCTTTCTTTTCTGAAATCGATTCTTTGTGAACAAATTTTGTTTTCCAGAAACTTCAGATCCACCTCAAGAAAAATAACCCTGGAACCAAATAAGTTTAACGTTTCTTTTCTACATGTCTCTAAAGCCTCAGTCTTTAGTGTAGGAATCACTTAAATTTGGTCCAAAGTTCAGTTTCTATGAAGTCTTTTCTCTCTTGCATTGGCTGTCATCAATGTCAGGACGTCTTCTCCCTACTGTCCTTTCTTTAACAACTCAATAAATAAAATCTGTCTCCCTAGTGTGTGCCCATTTTTAAATGTGTTCTGCTTTAGCACATTACAGTTTATGTTTGCTATTTTTTTAAATAAATGAATAATTATAAACTCTAATCTTCTCAGCCTACATTATTAGCCCTTTATGTTTCCACTTAGTCATTCAGTCCACATCTCAAATGTTACCTTTTCAGACCCTTTTAAAGTTTCTCACAGTCAAAGTCCCAAACTGTCACTGCACTCACTCTTATTTTCAAAGGTCTTAAGTATTTAACTTCTCTACTTTACTTGTTGTCATTCACTCAAACAGCCTTGAACCTTGAAATTACTGTGAGGTTCAAAATATTAACTAACCACACACAGCTTTCTCAAACCCTCAGCACCAGAGTCAGTTTCACAGAAATATCCCTTTATTCTCTTAACAGATAAGCACAACTTCACACATGTCCATCCTCTGTCAGTTCTCCCAACAGACAACAGGTAACAGCAGCAAGAATGCTTACCTTGGTTTCCAGGACAAACAGCAGGCTCAGCAAGCATAGGCATTCCTTCACTGACATCCACAACATTCCACAGCCTCTGTACCACATTTACCTTCATATTAGAGAAAAGAAAATCCCTTAAATGCTCCCCCTACCTTCCAAACCAACACACTGCCTGTTGCACAGCTCTGCACAAGTGCCAAACTGCCCCTGTATCTCCTGATGCCCCAACACTGCTGCTTGCATGGAGAAGGGGCAGGGAAAGAAACCTGGTAGGGTTTTTTTTTTTACCCTGGTTATATTTGGCTGGCAGAAACAAACAAACAAAAATTTATAAAAACATGAATATACCTTCCCAACTAACACAAACACTATAGCCATTCAACCATCTCCTCACGCAACCCATTCATTCCTATTGTCTCTCACTTTACCATCTCCTACTCTATAGCAATTATCTTCACACAAAACTATTTTTTAAACCACAACTTTTACATTTACTCAATTCTTTTTCAACTGTACATTTTGTTTTTCCCCTCCATACAATTTACGTTAAATTTCTCACATCTTTGTTGTAACTTAATAACTCTAGGGTTAATTTACAAATTTATTTCTGGATAAACCCCAGACCTCCCTCCAGATCGGAGCTCACCCCTCAGCCACAGAAAATGTTTCTTCTTCCTTTTTTTTTAGATATAATTTCTCTTTTCATTTTCTTGAGACCCTCTTCATCTTATACTTCTGAGCTGACTTTTGCTGAGAAAACTCCATGCTCTTCTCCAATCCTCTCCATCTCTCAGGTCATGAATAGAAATGCTGATTTTGTTTCCGAGTAAACTCTGGCTGTACCCCTGTCCATTTATTTTTGCCACTTGTTCTTTTTCGCATTGTATCTCTGACATAATTCCTTGTAACAGTCTCCATCACAATTTTCCTTAATTTATTTTTATATATATCCTGAGACTCTGCCATCTATTTTCCCAGTACTAATTGTTTACTCTCTGAACAGTCTTTCCAATTAACTGCCTCCAAACTAGGTAACTCAATTTCCTCTTCTTCAGGCAGGGATTCTTTATTTCCCACTAAGGGTCCCTTTACCAACAATTGTTCCCAATCTTTCGGTAGCTCCTCTATCTCCTTCTCTGAAGAATTCTCCACCTAGAGCTCTTCCTCTTGCTTGAGCATTTCCCTGTATGTTTGTATAGATGGAGAGTCCTCATCCTCCAAGTCCCTTTCCAGCAGCTCGACTTCATTAAAAGACTGCAAGGATACCCTCAGCTCTGGTAACTTCTTCCTAGAATCCAAGGTTTCTTCATCTCCTTCCTCCTTCTCCACAGAACACTCCTCTTCTTCCAGCATTGAAACCTGTTATGCTACATCCAGCTGGATGCGCTTCCTTTCTGTGGCTTCTTCCTTTTCTCTTCCTCAACCAGCTTCTTGAATGTTTCTTCTATTTTAGTCAATTTCTGTTGCATCAATGCCAATAGCTGTGCTTCTTCTTCGCCCTGTGTTAACTCCTCTGACCAGTTGGGCATGCAGTGGTTTGGTGGACACAGTACCACTACAATGGACTGGGACTCGATCGCCATTCCCTTTCTGGGCTGACTCAGCTGTTGGAACTTCTGGCTGGGCTCAAACCAGCTAGGTGCCTTTGACCTCTGTGCTCCCTCATAGAGGAGGTCCTTCACTTCCAACTTACCTAGCAGAATCGTTGGATGTTTCTCACTTGACTGCACCTATAACAGACTATAGGTGCCTTCTTCTGGTCTTCCAACCTTCTCATACTGCTGCCTGTGGTACCGATCCTCCTCGCTCCAATGCCAGTGCTCTTCTGCTTTTTCCAGCCATCTTCTCGGAATGGAATGGCTCCTTGATACCAATGGTTTCCAAGACTTTGCATTACTGTGGCTGAGTAAACTGTGACCCACAGGGAGAGCTAAACATTAGCCAAAAACAACCTACAAAACACACATTTCAGAGTACCTTTTAAATGTTTATAAGTAAGCTCACCCTATTGGTGTTAGGTGGGGTAATTTATCCTGTCTGTACAGTCAAATAAAAAAAAACCTTGTGGAGCAGCAAGATATTACACTGATCTTAAAAATATATCACAGTGTTTCCCTAAATAATTTCTATGCCAAACCAGGGAATTTAACATTAAAAATAAGATTTATTTTATTACATCTGTGCATGCTAACAACAGTATGTACCCACTTTTCTTTTTACAGTGTTCTCAGACGTCAACAGTCTTTGGGTGCATCACAAAGACATGTTCAGCATTTCAGAATCAGCATCAGATAAGTAGCTTCTTTTTTATTTTTAACATTATAATGCATTAAATAAGTTTCTAAATTCTTTCTTTTCTGAAATTGATTTTTTTTTTTGTGATCAAATTTTGTTTTCAAGAAACTTCAGATCCACCTCAAGAGCAATAACCCTGGAACCATGTAAGTTTAACTTTTCTTTTCTATATGTCTCTAATGCCACAGTCTTTTTCATAGGAATCATTTAACTTTGGTCCAAAGTTCAGTTTCCATGGTGTCAAGAACAGGATAATCTCCAAGTGTAACATCTATTGGGACAGTTTACCTGTAAAATTTTAGTGTATGGTAACGTTAGCATTTTTATAGGTTGTTTCTGGCTGACACTTAGATCTCCTTAAGGGTCAGAGTTCTCTCTTAGACACAGTCATGGAGAGATGAGGAAGATTCTGTAATCAAGGGGCTGTTCCAGAACAGGAAGATTGCTGGGAAGAAGCAGAGCACTGGCGGAGGAGTGGGAATGAAACTTGGTACCACAGATAGCGGTATGAGAAGGTTGAGAAATTCTCATACTGGGAAGACTGGAAGAAGACTATAGTTTGCTATAGGTGTGGTCAGGCAGAATACATCTGATAACACTGCAGAGCTGAGTTGACAGTGGAAGACTTCTGTTATGAGACGGCATGAAGAGTGGAAATGATAGGGTGGTGTTGTCAAGTCAGAAGCTGAAATTTCGAAGACAGCCAAATCATCAACCAGCATTGAAACCTGTGATGCTACATCCATCTGGATGCGCTTCCTTTCTGTGGCTTCTTCCTTTTCTCTTCCTCAACCAGCTTCTTGAATGTTTCTTCTATTTTAGTCAATTTCTGTTGCATCAATGCCAATAGCTGTGCTTCTTCTTCGCCCTGTGTTAACTCCTCTGACCAGTTGGGCATGCAGTGGTTTGGTGGACACAGTACCACTACAATGGACTGGGACTCGATCGCCATTCCCTTTCTGGGCTGACTCAGCTGTTGGAACTTCTGGCTGGGCTCAAACCAGCTAGGTGCCTTTGACCTCTGTGCTCCCTGTAGGTGTGGTCAGGCAGGACACATCTGATAACACTGCAGAGCTGAGTTGACAGTGGAAGACTTCTGTTATGAGACGGCATGAAGAGTGGAGATGATAGGGTGGTGTGTGTCAAGTCAGAAGCTGAAATTTCGAAGACAGCCAAATCATCAACCTGAAAGGGATTGGTGACCAAGACCAAGTCCCGTAAGATGGTACAATGTCTATCAGACTTTTGAACATCCAACTCCTAGGTCGGAGGAATTAGTGCAGAGAGAAGAAGAAGCACAGCTACTGGCATTGCTGCAAGAAAAAATTAAATAAGATAGAAAAGACATTCAAGAAGTTGGTAGAAGAAGAGAAAAGGAAGAAGGAAGAAGTCATGGAGAGTCAGTGCTCTGGTGGATGTGAAATCACAGGTTTTAGTAATGCAGGAAGAGCATTCAATGGTGGAGGAGGATGGAGATGTAGAGACCTCAGATCCTGGGATGGATGTCCAGAAATAATCTTGTCAATCAATACTAGAGTTCATAGAAACATAAAACTACAAGTAGTTAATTATAATTGTGCTGTGGTGAAAGTAATTAAAAATTGTACGGAGGGGAAATGTCATAAAGTGGTAAGGAGTTCATTGGGAAAGTGTTATTTATACAGGATGAAAGTGAATTAATTCAGTGACAATAGAAATCAAACAAAATAAAACATGGAAAAGAAAATAAGATGATACCTTTTTTATTGGACATAACTTAATACATTTCTTGATTGGCTTTCGAAGGTTGCCCTTCTTCGTCAGATCGGAAATAAGCAAATGTTTTAGCAGATAGTATATATAAGAGAAACATCAAAGCATTACTTTGACAGTCTGACAGAGTGGGAGGGTGGGGGTATGCATGGGGACATCAAAGCATTTCATTGATATTCTAACAGGATGGGTGTTGGTAGGTGAGAGGAGGGTAATAAACAGAGAAATAAACAGAGAAATACAGCGTTATGGTTTATAATGGGTTAGAAAACCCAGATCCTTATTAAATCCTGTTTGTTGGGTGTCAAAATATTCTCTTATATATACTATCTGCTAACACATTTGCTTATTTCCGATCTGACGAAGAAGGGCAACCTTCGAAAGCTAATCAAGAAATGTATTAAGTTATGTCCAATAAAAAAGGTATCATCTTATTTTCTTTTCCATGTTTTATTTTGTTTGATTTCTATTGATAACCTTTAAGAGCGGACTAACACAGCTACCACACCTCTCTGTTCAGTGACAAGAATGTTGGTGTTTAATGTATTTGTTTGGGTGATACTATTTTGTGAACATTTTGTCTGGTGTAGGAAAAAATCTATTGATATTTGAGTCCCCACTAATTGTCCCTATGGCTATGGTAAAGAAATACTTTCTGGAAGTTCTCAAGTTTCCAGAGGAGACTTTGCCACCTTTAGTAAGAGCTCAATACCTGGCTTTGCCAGGTGGTAAGACTGGAACTGATTTCCAAGTGGCAAATTTGACTGACTTTTTGGAATCATCATCTCTGGAGCTTGTTACCCAATGAACCACACTTTTGGTGACATTTGCATTGGAGCCTGACGGAGATACAGTCTTAAAATTATATTTTTGTTATATGAGTTGTGAATTTATGGGTTCTAAGATTAAAATATTTCCTGAATTATCGATAATCAATAGAGATAAAACAAAATAAAACATGGAAAAGAAAATAAGATGATGCCTTTTTTATTTCGACATAACTTAATACATTTCTTGATTAGTTTTCAAAGGTTGCCCTTCTTCGTCAGATCGGAAATAATCTGAATTATCGAGAAATACCCAGAGACAATGTCTGGAGTTTTTGGCTTTGTGCTCTTGGGCATAGGTTCTGGATATGAAATTTTTTGCTTCGTTTTCCTTGCACTTGTTGCCTGACTTATCAGAATAATTCTTATGTCTTCAGTAAATCCAAACAGTTGTTGAAATTGGTGGTGTCAAAGGAAGAATTGAAAGTGCAAATATGACAACCTATAAGAATTTGGGACACTGTTATAACTGGCTATGGTATGTCCTCATTAGAAGGCATGTTTCTCTTGATAATGTATAATTTCCTTTAACAATTTCCATATATCATGGCTCCCTTTTCCTTTATTGTGGATGTAATTAGATGATTTTTTTCCTTCCCAGATGATGGGGAGTTCTTTCTTTTTCTTATTGTAATTGTAATTTCTATGAGTTCCTTAGTTGCATTCTTTGTGATGTAATTGTATAATTTGTATATTGAAATAAAAACATAAATTAGAAACATTTGAGTATTTATTTATAAATATTATAATAAATCATATTTTAATGTTAAATTCTCTGATTTGTCCTGGAGATTATTTTGAGGAAACACAGGGGGCCTTTTACTAAAGCTTAGCTCGAGTTGTCTGCAGTAGGGCCCATAGGAATATAACGGGCCCTGCTGCAGATAATTCAAGTTAAGCTTTAGTAAAAGACCCCCTGAGGTTTTAGTGTTGGGTGATATATGATTTATTGGCAGCTGAGCTATAAGACATAGTCCAGCGTTACCACAGACCAGTGGTTCTCAACCTTTCTTCTGTTGTTACACACATTTATTTATTTGTTTCATTTGTATCCCACATTTTCCCACCTATTTGCAGGCTCAATGTGGCTTACATGGTACCGCAACGGTGTTCGCCAGTTGCGGTATGAACAAATACAGGTGTTATTGTGGTAAAAGAAGGTTTGTGTTTGGTAGATACATTGGGGAAGTAAGGGAGGGGGGGATGAGGGTTAAGGTATGTCCATTACAGTCTTTGGTTTTGCAGTGTCGCAGGGACTTAGGTTTTTATGTTGGGTCGGTGGGGTATGTTCAAATATGTGACATAATTTATAGTTTATTAGTACATAAGTACATAAGTAATGCCACACTGGGAAAAGACCAAGGGTCCATCGAGCCCAGCATCCTATCCACGACAGCGGCCAATCCAGGCCAAGGGCACCTGGCAAGCTTCCCAAACGTTCAAACATTCTATACATGTTATTCCTGGAATTGTGGATTTTTCCCAAGTCCATTTAGTAGCGGTTTATGGACTTGTCCTTTAGGAAACCGTCTAACCCCTTTTAAAACTCTGCCAAGCTAACCACCTTCACCACGTTCTCCGGCAACGAATTCCAGAGTTTAATTATGCGTTGGGTGAAGAAACATTTTCTCCGATTTGTTTTAAATTTACTACACTGTAGTTTCATTGCATGCCCCATAGTCCTAGTATTTTTGGAAAGCGTGAACAGACGCTTCACATCCACCTGTTCCACTCCACTCATTATTTTATATACCTCTATCATGTCTCCCGTCAGCCGTCTCTTCTCCAAGCTGAAAAGCCCTAGCCTCCTTAGTCTTTCTTCATAGGGAAGTCATCCCATTCCCGCTATCATTTTAGTCGCCCTTCGCTGCACCTTTTCCGGTTCCACTATATCTTTCTTGAGATGCGGCGACCAGAATTGAACACAATACTCAAGGTGCGGTCGCACCATGGAGTGAAATAATGGCATTATAACATCCTCACACCTGTTTTCCATACCTTTCCTAATAATACCCAACATTCTATTCGCTTTCCGAGCCGCAGCAGCACACTGAGCAGAAGGTTTCAGTGTATTATCGACGATGACACCCAGATCCCTTTCTTAGTCCGTAACTCCTAACGTGGAACCTTGCATGATGTAGCTATAATTCAGGTTCTTTTTTCCCACATGCATCACCTTGTACTTGCTCATATTAAACGTCATCTGCCATTTAGCTGCCCAGTCTCCCAGTCTCGTAAGGTCCTTCTGTAATTTTTCACAATCCTGTCACGAGTTAACGACTTTGAATAACTTTGTGTCATCAGCAAATTTAATTACCTCGCTAAATCATTTATAAATATATTAAAAAGCAGCGGTCCTAGCACAGACCCCTGAGGAACCCCACTAACTACCCTTCTCCATTGTGAATACTGCCCATTTAACCCCACTCTCTGTTTCCTATCCTTCAACCAGTTTTTAATCCACAATAGGACTTTTCCTCCTATCCCATGACCCTCCAATTTCCTCTGTAGCCTTTCAAGAGGTACCTTGTCAAAGGCCTTTTGAAAATCCAGATACACAATATCAACCGGCTCCCCCTTTGTCCACATGTTTGTTTACTCCTTCAAAGAATTGAAGTAAATCGGTCAGGCAAGATTTCCCCACACAAAAGCCGTGCTGACTCGGTCTCAGTAATCCATGTCCTCAGATGTGCTCTGTAATTTTATTTTAATAATAGCCTCTACCATTTTCCCTGGCACCGATGTCAGACTCACCGGTCTATAATTTCCCGGATCTTCCCTGGAACCTTTTTTAAAAATGGGCGTTAGATTGGCCACCCTCCAATCTTCCGGTACCATGCTCGATTTTAAGGATAAATTGCATATCACTAGCAGTAGCTCCACAAGGTCATTTTTCAGTTCTATCAGTACTCTAGGATGAATATCATCTGGTCCAGGAGATTTGCTACTCTTCAGTTTGCTGAACTGCCCCATTACGTCCTCCAGGTTTACCGTGAAGTCAATAAGTTTCTCCGACTCGTCCGCTTGAAATATTATGTCCGACACCGGTATCCCACCCAAATCTTCCTCAGTGAAGACCGAAGCAAAGAATTCATTCAATCTCCCTGCTACGTCTTTGTCTTCCTTGATCGCCCCTTTTACCCCTCGGTCATCCAGCGGTCCAACTGATTCTTTTGCCGGCTTCCTGCTTTTAATATGCCTCTAATGCTATCTTTTTTTCGTACTCCCTCTTGGCCTTCTTTATCTGCGCCTTACCTTTGCTTTGACACTCCTTATGCTGCTTCTTGTTATTTTCAGACGGTTCCTTCTTCCATTTTCTGAAGGCATTTCTTTTAGCCCTAATAGCTTCCTTCACCTCACTTTTCAACCAGGCCGGCTGTCTTTTGGAGTTCCGTCTTTCTTTTCTAATTAGTGGAATATGTTTGGCCCGGGCCTCCAGGATGGTATTTTTGAACAGCATCCATGCCTGTTGTATAGTTTTTACCCTCTCAGTTGTCCCCCTAAGTTTTTTTTCCACCGTTCTTCTCATTTTATCATAGTCTCCTTTTTAAAGTTAAACGCTAACTTATTTGACTTCCTGTGTATTGTTACTTCAAGGTTGATATTAAAACTGATCATATTATGATCACTGTTATCAAGCGGCCCCACTACCATAACGTCCCTCACCAGATCATGCGCTCCACTAAGGACCAAGTCTAGAATTTTTCCTTCTCTCGTTGGCTCCTGCACCAGTTGCTCCATAAAGCTGTCCTTGATTTCAGCAAGGAATTGTACCTCTCTAGTGTGTCCCAATGTTACATTTACCCAGTCTATATTTGGATAATTGAAGTCACCCATTATTATCACATTGCCCATTTTGTTTGCATCTCTGATTTCTTTTATCATTTCTGCGTCTACCTGCTCATCCTGGCGAGGTGGACGGTAGTACACTCCTATCACCGTCCTTTTCCCTTTTCTACATGGAATTTCAACCCACAATGATTCAAAGGTGTGATTTGTATCCTGCTGAATTTGTAATCTATTTGAGTCAGGGCTCTCATTAATATACAATGCTACCCCTCCACCAGTCCGGTCCACCCTATCACTACGATATACTTTGTACCCCGGTATGACAGTGTCCCACTGGTTATCCTCCTTCCACCAGGTCTCAGTAATGCCTATTATATCCAATTTTTCATTTAGTGCAATATATTCCAACTCTCCCATCTTATTTCTTAGACTCCTAGCATTTACATATAGACATTTCAGAGTATGTTTGTTGTTCCTATTTGCATGATGCTTAGTACTGGACACTACTGATTTGGAATCTTTTGTCTGATCTTTAGTTGTATTTAAGGGCACCTGACCTACCACGGTCTGTTGTGCAACCTCACTATCCAGAAACTCTATCTTCCCTGTTTGTGAGGTATCTTTGCAAGATACTTTATCCCGAACCATGCGCTTTTGAGCGACTGTCGGCCTTGCCCCCGTTTCTAGTTTAAAAGCTGCTCTATCTCCTTTTAAATGCCGACGCCAGCAGCCTGGTCCCACCCTGGTTAAGGTGGAGCCCATCCTTTCGGAATAGGCTCCCCCTTCCCCAGAATGTTGCCTAGTTCCTAACAAATCTAAAACCCTCCTCCCTGCACCATTGTCTCATCCACGCATTGAGACTCTGGAGCTCTGCCTTTCTCTTGGGCCCTGCTCGTGGAACAGGTAGCATTTCAGAAAATGCTACCCTAGAGGATCTGGATTTGAGCTTTCCACCTAAGAGCCTAAATTTGGCTTCCAGAAACCTCTCCCACATTTTCCTATGTCATTGGTACTCAAATGTACCATGACAGCGGACTCCTCTCCAGCACTATATAGAATCCTATCTAGGTGACGCGTGAGGTCCGCCACCTTCGCACCAGGCAGGCAAGTCACCAGGCGATCCTCACGTCCACCAGCCACCCAGCTATCTATATGCCTAATAATCGAATCACCAACTACAACAGCTGTCCTAACCTTTCCCTCCCGGGCAGCACTTGGAGACATATCCTCGGTGCGAGAGGATAGTACATCCCCTGGTGGGCAGGTCCTGGCTACAGGAGTACTTCCTACTTCACTAGGGTGATGCTCTCCTTCTATACTGCGTAACCTAACTTTCAGACCTGAGTGGTTTACAAAGCAAAAAGTACATAAATAGGAAGAAAGGAACTACAATATGAGACAGGGAAGGAATAAATCATTCATATGTAAGAAGAATGTACAAGCTAAAGGGCAGCAATTAGGATGGGTCATAGAAAGCAAAAAGGAAAAGAAAAGGGGGGAATGAGAACGGAGGGAAGGGGGAGTGGAAGACCAGCCGGGAGTCTGAATTTTGATTTCCCCCTATAGTGGATCAGGGAACATTAAAGGCTTGATTAAAAACCAAGGTTCTTATAGCAGTGTTGACATTTTTAAAGGATGATTTGGCACAAATGGTTAGAGAAAGAGAACTCCAATGAAAGGGAGTGGTGAAGAAAAAGGCATGATGTCTAGTAAATTCTAGCTGGGCAACTTTTGGGCTTGGTGTCGCGTCCCGCGCTCCTACCTGCTCTCCCGCCGCGGGGGGCTGGAGCCAGCGGCCTCCGCGGCGCGAGAGGACGGCCGGGGGGTTCCCGCGTGGGGGCCGGCGCTGCCGCGGGACTGGCGGGTCAGGCCGGAACCGGCGGCCGGCGACGGCGAACGTCGGTCTCTTGGTTGCAGGAGGTCAGGACGAGGTTCGCGCCGCCCAAGATGGCGGCGCTGGTACGCGGGGGCCGACGTCTTCTTCGCTCCAGAGCCGGAGCTCCGCCTACCTAGCACCGGATTGGAGGACCAAGGCGGTGACTCCGCCTGGGAGATCGGGCAGAGCCAATCCGAGGGGCTCTGCCGACTCCCAGGGCCGGATTGGTGGGTTTCTCCCACGAGGGCGGGGTGGTGCGATATTTAAAGATGGAATCTAGCTGACACCCTTGCTTCAGGTTCTGTTCCCGAAGCCTGCGCAGTGGTTCCGTGTTGCGTCTTCTTGGACCTGCCCAGAGACTGCTTGAACCCGTCTACGGAGTAGAGACTGTGCTTGTACTTAACTACTGATTGCTAGCCGCCTATCCAGAGACTGTGCTTGTACTTGACTATGGATTGCTAGCCGCCTATCCAGAGACTGTGCTTATACTTGACTACGGATTGCTAGCCGCCTATCCAGAGACTGTGCTTGTACTTGACTTCGGATTGCTAGCCGCCTGCCCAAAGACTGTGCTTTGTATTTGACTACTAATTGCTAGCCGCCTGCCCAGAGAGTTGCCCTGCGCCTGACTGCTGTTTGCTGATTGCCCGTTACTCCCGACTCTAGCCAGGTCAGTCCGTCAACCCCGTGGTTCCAGCAGTCCTGCTGACCGCCTGCAGCTGGGGGCTCAACCTCTGGTGAACGGCGGTCACCATTCATCCGGTGGTGCTGGGATTGCCCTGGCTATGGCGCCATACCCCCGTCATAGACTGGACCTTGGGGAAGATCCGGTCATGGGGTGACGCCTGCATGGAAGCCTGTTTGAAGGGCCGGAAATTCAGTTGTCCCGCAGTGGTAGCTACCCCTAGAACTGTGCCAGTTTGTCACGCTACATTGCCGGTGGAATACCGGGAGTTTGCGGATGTATTTAGTCCCGTGGAAGCTGATGTCCTACCGCCTCATCGATCCTTTGATTGTGCTATCAGGTTGATGGCAGACGCCATGCCACCCCGGGGCCGTCTTTATACACTATCTCGGTAGGAATGTAAGGTAATGCAAGCCAATATTCGGGAGAATCTCCAGAAGGGGTTCATCCGTCCCTCTACGTCCCCTGCCGGGGCCGGATTCTTTTTTGTGACCAAGAAAGATGGCTCGTTGAGACCCTGCGTGGACTATCGGGGTCTAAATGCCATCACCGTGAAGGATCGATACCCCCTACCTCTCATCCCAGAACTGTTTGACCAGTTGCAGGGAGCTCAGATCTTCACCAAGTTGGATCTTCGTGGGGCCTACAACTTGGTCCGCATCCGAGAGGGGGACGAGTGGAAAACTGCCTTTAATACTCATGAGGGACATTTTGAATATCTAGTAATGCCCTTTGGCTTATGCAACTCTCCCGCAGTATTTCAAAGATTCATCAACTTCGCGCTCAAGGACTTGTTGTATTCCACAGTGATTGTCTACTTGGATGACATCCTGATCTTCTCCAAGGACCCCATGGAACATGTGATCCACATTCATACTGTGCTACAGCGCCTACGGCAATTCCGCTTGTTTGCCAAACTTAGCAAGTGCTCGTTTCACCAGCAATCCCTGCCTTTCCTGGGACATATTCTGCTACCAGGGGGGTTGTGGATGGATCCCGATAAACTCTGCACTATCCGGGAATGGCCACAACCTCAGGGACTGAAAGTGCTACAGCGGTTCTTGGGGTTTGCGAATTACTACCGCCAGTTTATTCCTTATTATTCACAATTGACAGTGCCGTTGACAGCACTTACTAGAAAACATGCAGACGTCCGAAACTGGCCACCAGAGGCACAAGCCGCCTTCAGTCAATTAAAGAAAGCGTTTGAATCTCCCTCTATCCTGTTGGCCCCGGACCCTAATAAACCATTTGTTGTGGAAGTGGACGCTTCCGCTTTGGGCGCCGGGGCCGTCCTCTCTCAAGTTAACACCAAGGGCCGGCGCCAGCCTTGCTTCTTCTTCTCCCGTAAGTTCTCCCCAGCGGAACGCAATTATACGGTGGGGGACAGAGAACTTCTAGCCTTGAAGTTAGCTCTGCAAGAATGGAGACATTTGCTGGAGGGGGCGGAGCACCGATTTACAGTGATTAATGACCACAAGAATCTTTTGTACCTACAAGAAGCCCAACGGCTAAATCCTCGACAGGCCCGTTGGTCATTATTTTTTGCAAGATTTCATTTTCAACTCGTGTTTCGGGCTGCGGCCCAAAATACCCCTGCAGATTCCCTCTCTAGAGCTTTTGATGTCCCGGAGGAGATTGAAGAGCTTCATCCTATGCTGGATCCTAACTGCCTTAGTGCGGCCCCAGGGGGGGTCGCCCCGGTGAAGAAGCTAGTGCCTCCTCAGGACCGGGGGAAAGTAATGCAGTGGGGACATTCCTCCGTATGGGCCGGACATTTTGGGTTCCAAAAGACCTTTTCGTCTGATTTCTCAACAGTACCAGTGGCCTCAGATGAGGCGAGATATTCTACAGTTTGTCATGACGTGCCCTGTCTGCGCCCGGACGAAGTCGGTGGTTGGGCGTCCTTGGGGGGACCTGCAACCGTTCCTACAGCTCCCTGGAGGGAATTGTCTATGGACTTCATCACGGACCTCCCCAGCTCCCAGGGACACACCGTGATCTGGGTTGTGGTGGACCGCTTCTCCCGAATGGCCCATTTTGTTCCCCTGCCGGGACTTCCATCGGCGGCATCCCTAGCCCGACAGTTCATTCAACATGTCTTCCGGCTCCATGGGCTGCCGACCAGAATCATCAGCGATCGTGGAACTCAGTTCACTTCCCGATTCTGGAGAGCCTTGTGTTCTGCTCTGGGGGTTGTGACTCACTTCTCCTCGGCCTACCACCCTCAGACCAACGGTATGGTAGAACGAATTAATCAAACTTTGAAAGGTTTCTTGCGGGCCTTTGTTAACAGCGGCAAGATAACTGGTCGTCCCTTCTTCCTTGGGCTGAGTTTGCCTACAACCACAGTGACCATTCCGCCTCTGGACAATCTCCTTTCTTCCTGGTATATGGACTACATCCACGGCTTCCGTCACCTTTCCCCTCTGACTCTCCTACGCCCATGGTTACTCAAACTTTAACTGACCTGCGGGAGGTCTGGGAGATGACCCGAGAACAACTGCAACGAACGGCCGCCAAGTACAAGTCCTTTGCTGATCGCCACCGGCGACCCGCCCCGGTGTTACAGCCGGGGCAAAAGGTATGGCTAAGTACGAAATACCTAAGACTCCGAGTACCCTCGCGGAGGTTGGGACCACAGTACATTGGGCCGTTTATAATCCAATCTCGGATTGGAGCAGTGACATACCGGTTGCGGCTACCTAGTACTCTACGGGTACATAATGCCTTCCATATTTCCTTGTTGAAGAGTTTCCGGGGTTCCCGGTGGCATCCACAGAATCAGGAGACGGTAGTTCCAGAGGCGGATCCCGATCCAGAATATGAAGTTGAGGACATTCTGGACTCCAAGAGGCGGCGGGGGAAGCTGTACTATCTGCTATCTTGGAAGCATTTTGGTTCCGAAGACAACTCCTGGGAACCCGCTACCAACATACATGCTCCAGAATTGGTAAGGGCTTTCCACGCACGTTTTCCTCTTAAACCTGGCCCAGGGGGAAAAGGGGCATCCAGGGGGGATACTGTCGCGTCCCGCGCTCCTACCTGCTCTCCCGCCGTGGGGGGCGGGAGCCAGCGGCCTCTGCGGCGTGAGAGGACGGCCGGGGGGTTCCCGTGTGGGTTGCCGGTGCTGCCGCGGGACTGGCGGGTCAGGCCGGGACCAGCGGCCGGCGATGGCGAACGTCGGTCTCTTGGTTGCAGGAGGTCAGGACGAGGTTCGCGCCGCCCAAGATGGCGGCGCTGGTACGCGGGGGCCGACGTCTTCTTCGCTCCAGAGCCGGAGCTCCGCCTACCTAGCACCGGATTGGAGGACCAAGGCGGTGACTCCGCCTGGGAGATCGGGCAGAGCCAATCCGAGGGGCTCTGCCGACTCCCAGGGCCGGATTGGTGGGTTTCTCCCACGAGGGCGGGGTGGCGTGATATTTAAAGATGGAATCTAGCTGACGCCCTTGCTTCAGGTTCTGTTCCCGAAGCCTGCGCAGTGGTTCCGTGTTGCGTCTTCTTGGACCTGCCCAGAGACTGCTTGAACCCGTCTACGGAGTAGAGACTGTGCTTGTACTTAACTACTGATTGCTAGCCACCTATCCAGAGACTGTGCTTGTACTTGACTATGGATTGCTAGCCGCCTATCCAGAGACTGTGCTTATACTTGACTACGGATTGCTAGCCGCCTATCCAGAGACTGTGCTTGTACTTGACTTCGGATTGCTAGCCGCCTGCCCAGAGAGTTGCCCTGCGCCTGACTGCTGTTTGCTGATTGCCCGTTACTCCCGACTCTAGCCAAGTCAGTCTGTCAACCCCGCGGTTCCAGCAGTCCTGCTGACTGCCTGCAGCTGGGGGCTCAACCTCTGGTGAACGGCGGTCGCCGCGGGTGAAGATTTGGGGTTGCACGGCTGTCCTCTGAGGTCCTTCGGGGCCTTGCGGGACCTAAGGGCTCACTGACGTTGAAGACAAGACACTTGGGAGAACAAGACAATGATCATTAATTGATTGCAGAAGACGGGACTATGGAATGGTCAGTGATGCTAGGTAGCCTGGAAGACCCAATCTGTGGGCTTTGAATGCCAACACGAGTAACTTAAAAATGATCCATTTCTCAATAGGGAATCAATGAAATTTCTGAAATAAGGGGAACACATGATCAAACTTACATGCATGAGTTATCAATCTTATAGTAGTGTATTGTATAGATTTAAGTATTTTTAGATTTGTGTGTGAGCAGCCAAAATAGATTATGTTGCAATAGTGAAGTGTAGTTACCAACAGTGAAAGCACAAGGGAGTGAAAAGTCTCTTGATAAGAATACCGCCGGTCTGACTGGAATTGTCGGAGAACCAGAAAACTGGTATTGGCTAAGTGGGAAATTTGCTGAGTGAAAGTGAGATGAAAGTCAAGTTTGACTGCCAGATACTGAAAAGAATTAACTGGCCGAACAGAGGTGCTGCAGAGAATTAGAGGAATGGAGGGAATAGATGACACCTCCCATGAAACAATATGCAATTTTACCCACTCCTACCCTAGTTGAGATAATATTTAACCATCTCTCTGACCTCATGTGCAACTTTCTTTAAATCAGTCACCTTATATTATAACTCTTCTCACTCTCTTACCTATCTATATGTTCCATCTTTGCTTTACCCTTCACTATCATTTATAATGTTCTATTACATATTGTGTTGACATTGTAGGTAGTATACTATGCCATACTTTGTATTGTTACTTGAATATTTTTACTGCTGTAATTGCCTATTGCTCATGTTTGATCTATTCTTACTGTATATCGCCTTGAGTGAATTCCTTCAAAAAGGCAGTAAATAAATCCTAATAAATAAAATAAATAAATAGTTTACTGTGTGTTAAGTACAATCTGGTGTGTAGAGAGCCAGGAAGAAATAGCATCAAGATAATGTTGAAGTGGGCTGATATCAGCATTGAAAGGGCTAGTGGGAAAAGTAACAGAATGTTATCAGCATAGAAGTGAAATGAAACACCTGTGGATTAAATAAGTGTGGCAAACAGATTTAGGAATATATTAAAGAGAAGAGGAGAAAGAACTGAGCCTTGCGGGACTCCACAGGTCAATGTATATGAAGGAGCATGACTTGATGCTGAATACTAATGTTCACTTAGGACCTCTTTTACTAAACCGTGCTAGCGATTCCTGACTTGGCAAATGTGCTGCAGCCCAGTAAAAGTGGCCCTTAATGCCTCCTATGTGCCTCTTAAATAGGAGGTGGTAAGTGCTCCTGTGTTAATATTTTTGCAGGTCTCAAATTTAGTGCAGGACCTTCAAAAATAGAAACTAAAAAAAGTCCTATTTTTGGACCACACTAGAAATGGGCTTAGTACACAGGAAGTTCCCATGTTCAAATGTGCTAAGCACATTTCTTAACACTTTTTAGTAAAAGAGCCCCTTATTATTATTATTATTTATTGCATTTGTATCCCACATTTTCCCACCTTTTTGCAGGCTCAATGTGGCTTACGTGGTCTTGTTAACATTGTCATTCCAGTGCATTTTTCCCAAAATAATACTAGCTTTGTTAAACTGTCAATTAGCCTGCTCTGCCATTGTATGGAGAATATACGCTGGAAGAGAGGGAGAGAGGAGGCATGTTAGAGACGTTTAAATATCTCAAGGGCATTTATGTACAGAAAGTGAGTCTTTTTCAACTGAAGGAGAGCTCTGGAATGAGGAGGCATATGACGAAGTTAAGAGGAAATAGGCCTACGAGTAACCTAAGAAAGTATTATTTCACGGAAAGGATGGTGGAGGCATGGAATGGCCTCCTGGTGGAGGTTGTGGAGTTGAGGATTATGTCAGAATTTAAAAAGGCATGGGATAAGCATGTGGAATCTCTTAGGAAAAGGAAGTGTTAGAGGTTACCGAGGATGGGAAGACTGGATGGGCCATATGGCCTTTATCTGCTGTCATGTTTCTATGTTTCTGTGATTTATATCACTGAAACTTGCCTTCAGCTTCACTGGGATATTCAAATATATGCAACTGCTTTCTTTTTGGCCTCTCATAAATTGCTCATGTCTTGCAAACTATTTATTCTGTTTGTCTGTAAATGTTTTATCCTGCTATGGTTTCTGATCTCTGTCTGAAAAGACAGTCTAGAGCTTAAAAATAAATGTAAAGATATAGTCTAATATGCCTGCAAACACCATATGCTTTTAACAGTAATATATAGCATTTAAACTTGCAGCCTGAACTGTTTTCCAAGTGTTCTAAATAAGCTCTAATTAGCATATGTTATTTGCTAAATGTGTTTAAACAAGCTGTAATTAGTAAAAAAAGATATTTAAAATCCACACCAGAAAACAGCAGAAGCATTGGTTCCAAACTACGTATCAGGGCAGATGTCTCTATAATGAAGTCCACAAGAAGGTTAATAGTATGCTGATTGGTGAAAGTGTCAGATTGGGGAATTAGAAGATTAATATAATTTGCCTTTTACTCTACATTGTGAGAAGTTGGACAGATTTCAAGGATCTGCCTATGTTTATTGCCCCCAGTTAATCAATGAATATCTCCACAGAAATTGATCTTGTACTGGTCTCTTTTTATTAATCTGCTGATTAAAAGTATTTTGAACTCAAATAAACTGCCTATACCAACTACAAAAGTGGTCGACTGCCATTTACTGATGGGTAATCTCCACGTAGTAGAAAATAGAAAATATTTTCTACCTTGTGTTTTTGGTGCACAACAAATTCAGAATTACCACTCGGGGCATGCTGTTGCCGGGCAGTAATGCTGATTTGGTGCACACTGAACGTGCATAGGCCCTTACATGCCTTTGTAAAAGGGTCCCTTAATAATTCTCAATCTAACCAAGGGTTATACAGGCAAAAGGTGATCCAGATAATGCCAATATTCAGCACTAGCACCTGAAAAACTCTTCAAACAAGTTAGCAGAGAATAATAGGGTTGTCCAGATAGTTATCTGGGTACTGGTGCATTACCTGGATAACTTCAACCTTCACCTCATGATACTAACAACTACCATGAGACAGCCACTAGAGGTTATGACAGTCATTTTGAATCTAAAGCTGCAATTGGCAGATATTTTTACCTGGGTCCTGGTTGACACTTAGCCAGGACCCATATAATTACTAGTACTAATTTTAAACGTCTGGTGAGGCCCAGATATTCAATGCCAAAGTCTGCACATGGCCTCACATTTAATACCCAGGTCAAATTTAGTTGGCAACAGTAAGCATAATAAAAAAAACCAAAAAAAACCCCACTGCTGCTGGCTGAATATTGACCGATTGAGGAACAAATATATTCATGGACGCTGAGGATAGTTTATATGTATCAAGGTTAATTACTAAGCAGCTTTACGGAAAGGAGGAGTGGCCTAGTGATTAGAGGACTTTGATCCTGGGGAACTGGGTTTGATTCCCACTGCAGCTCCTTGTGACTCTGGGCAAGCCACTTAACCCTCCATTGTCCAGGTAATGTAAACTGCTTTGAATGTAGTTGCAAAAACCACAGAAAGGTGGTATATCAAGTCTCATTCCTTTTCCTTGAGAATGAGATTCAAATCTCTCATCTCTCACTGGCACACTTAGATACCTACTGAGGGTTTGATATTCAAAGCAATTTAAACAGGCAGGAGAGACTTCTTCCCAGTTAAATCACACTGGCAGGCCCAATAATGGATATTGGGCAGCACTTAACCACTGAATATCTGCTCTGACTCCAGTTAGTGATGGGGAAATCTGGAGATGGAGTCAGGGTGGAGCCAGGGGTTATGCAGACACTGGTGATATACATTGCTGATAACTAACTGAGCATGTTGGACAGCATAAATAGCAGTCCTAACTATACTCGATTATCTATGTGTGTATGGCACTGAATGCCAGCTGTTAGCTTCTGTGCAATGCTAAGGCTGGCTAGAGCCCGGTACCTAAAAGCCAGGCCTAGTTTAGCTGGTGGCAGTAAGTGTTTAATGAGTGGAGTGGAATTGGTAGACGTGAATCGCTTGTTTACTCTTTCCAAAAATACTAGGACTAGGGGACATGCAATGAAGCTACAAAGTAGTGAATTTAAAGCGAATTGGAGGAAATCTTTCTTCACTCAACGTGTAATTAAACTCTGGAATTTGTTGCCAGAGAATGTGGTAAAGGCGATTAGTTTAGCTGGGCTTAAAATAGGTTTGGATGGCTTCCAAAAGTAAAAGTTCATAGATCATTATTAAAGTGGACTTGAGGAAAATCCACTGCTTATTTCTAGGATAAGCAGCATAAAATTTATTGTACTGTTTTGGGATCTTGCCAGGTACTTGTGACCTGGATTGGCTGCTGTTGGAAACAGGATGCTGGGCTTGATGGACCTTCGGTCTGTCCTAGTATGGCAATACCTATGTTCTTATGTACTTATTAAGAGTAAGATCTTTATTTGGAAATGCAGGTTAACACTACCAGCTGTACATAATGCTCTATAATAAGGCTAGGTTTTTGCTATGGCGAACCTATTCCCCAGAAGCTTAAAGGCTCTTTTAATAAGCTGCAGTAAAAAAGGTCCCACACTAGTGGCAGGGATCATTTTTGCCGTGTACTGTGGCCCTTTTTACCGCAGTGGGTAAAAAGGCCAAAAAAATACATTTCCATATAGTAAGTTTGCTCATATCGTGTGGTCATGTGTGTGTGTGGGGGGGGGGGGGGGGAGCACTTACCATCATCCCGGTAAGGGCTCCCACGCTAACCTACTGGTAACCAGGCCACAATAACTGTATGAACATTCTAGTTTTCAATTCTGGATAATAATGAAAGGGATTTAACAATCTGTTTTATTGAACTACTAACACACACACACACACACACACACACACACACACACACACACACGTGTGTGACCTGAACATGTATACCCTGGAGGAAAGGAGAAACAGGGGTGATATGATACAGACGTTCAAATATTTGAAAGGTATTAATCCGCAAACGAACCTTTTTTTCCGGAGATGGGAAGGCAGCAGAACTAGAGGACATGAAATGAGGTTGAAGGGGGGCAGACTCAAGAAAAATGTCAAGAAGCATTTTTTCACAGAGAGAGTGTGGTGGATACATGGAATGTCCTCCTGAGGGAGGTGGTGGAGATGAAAACGTAACAGAATTCAAAAATGTGTGGGATAAACTTAAAGGAATTCTGTTCAGAAGGAATGGATCCTCAGAAGCTTAGCGGAGAGGCAGCACCGGTGGTAGGAGGCGGGACTAGTGGTTGGGAGGCAGGGCTAGTGCTGGGCAGACTTCTAAGGTCTGTGCCTGAAAATGACATAAAGTAGTACATATGAGTTTATCTTGTTAGACAGACTGGATGGACCATACAGGTCTTTCTCTGCCGTCATCTACTATGTTACTATCAGGCTTATTTTCAAAAGAGAAAGGCGTCCATCTTTCGACATAAATCGGGAGATGGGCGTCCTTTTCCCATGGTCGCCCAAATCAGCATAATTGAAATCCGATTTTGTGTGTCCTCAACTGCTTTCCGTTGCAGGGACGACCAAAGTTCACAGGGTCGTGTCGGAAGCATAGCAAAGGTGGGACTGGGGCAACCCTAATACATGGGCGCCCTCGACCGATAATGGAAAAAAGAAGGGCGTCCCTGATGAGCACTTGGCCGACTTTACTTGGTCCATTTTTTCTTACGACCAAGCCTCAAAAAGGTTCCCAAACTGACCAGATGACCACCGGAGGAAATTGGGGATGACCTCCCCTTACTCTCCCAGTGGTCACTAACCCCCTCCCATCCTAAAAAAAAAAAAAACTTTTAAAATATTTTTTGCCAGCCTCTATGCCAGCCTCAAATGTCATACCCAGCTCCAAGACAGTAGTATGCAGGTCCCTGGAGCAGTTTTAGTGGGTGCAGTGCACATCAGGCAGGCAGACCCAGGCCCATCCCCCCCCCTACCTGTTACACTTGTGGTGGTAAATGTGAGTCCTTCAAAACCCACCAGAAACCCACTGTACCCACATGGAGGTGCCCCCCTTCACCGCTTAGGGCTATGGTAGTGTTGTACAGTTGTGAGTAGTGGGTTGCGGGGGGGGGGGGGGGGGGGGTTGCGGGGGCTCAGCACCCAAGGTAAGGGAGCTATGCACCTGGAAGCAATTTCTGAAGTAAACTGCAGTGCTCCCTATGTTGCCCGGTTGGTGTCCTGGCATGTCAGGGGGACCAGTGCACTACAAATGCTGGCTCCTCCCACGACCAAATGACTTGGATTTGGTCGTTTCTGAGATGGGCGTCCTCAGTTTCCATTATCGTCAAAAATCGGGGTCGACCATCTCTAAGGACGACCATCTCTAAGGTTGACCTAAATTTCGCGATTTGGGCATCCCCGACAGTATGATCGAAATTAAAGATGGACTCCCAACTTGTTTTGATAATACTGGTTTCTCTGCCCCTTCACCGGGACATCCTGTGAGGACGTCCTCAGGAGAACTTGGGCGCCCCTCCATGTTACTATATATATATTTGATATTTTTTAGAAAACTCAGACTGTATACTGAGATGGAAGTATTTCAAATTGAAGTTTTCAGTAGCTTTACCAATAAGTTTATCCACTGACATTCTGCCATATCCTGACCCCTAAACATAGAGCTTACTATTATGCAAATAATTTGGCAGAAAGATCTGAGTTCATAATTTTGTCTCTCTATATTTCAAACTTCTAGCATCTAATTACAATTGACACTTAATTTGAACGTGACTTACTGTATCCTGAAAACTAGAAACACTTCTAAGGTGTCTCTAATAAGGCATGCACTCTCTATCTCAGTTTTGCTAATTTGTTCATTTATTTTCATGTATATGCATTAATTTTGGTTTGTCATACTTTTGCGGCTCTTTCTAGATCAAGCTAAATAAATGTGGCATGTTAAAAGAAAAGTTAAACCAGAGAAGGAAAGCAGTTAGTCTAATGTTCAGATTCATACATGCATCCCACCATTAATTTATTCTTACAAAACAAGACTGACAGGTCCACCTGCATTCAACCATGTTCTACAGGGAATTAATGTTGAAGAATGTCAGATGAAACATAACCGAGATCAGAATGTTGGTAATTAATTTAGGGAAGGTCAACATCCTCATTTAAAGACTTCTTGCATTTAGCTAACAGTCATACTATGCTATATCACATTCCTGTGACTCATTCCAAGTCTATCAGGACAACCTATATGTTTGCCCTTGCAAGAGTTATTTTATGATCACATTCTACAGCACAGTAATTTTTCTTACTTAAGCTGCTTGAACAAAATGTCATATTGCTTCATGGTGCAATTTCAAGTTTGCCCAGAAGCCTGCAGATAATTCACATTCTGCAATGGTTATAAATTAAATGGAAGCTGTTACTTTAAATGCATATTAACTCATGGCTTATGTAAAGGATATACAGTCGGTTGTTTTAAGTTATTTCTGATTTGCTAAATATTCACAATGTTCTTGATAAGATGCACAGTTGTTTCTGTGCATTAAGTTCATTAACATGTCTTAATGTCTTAATGGGTCATTGTAACATAGTAGATGATGGCAGATAAAGATATGTACAGTCCATCCAGTCTGGCCAGCAAGATAAACTCAGTATAAGGTATATGATACTTCATATGCATACCTGCTCTTGATTTGTCCTTGCCATTTTTAGGGCATAGACTGTAGAAGTCTGCCCGGCACTGTCCTTGTTCTCTAACGTCTGAAGTTGTCATCGAAATCCCAATCCAGTCCATCCAAATCTGTCCAGCCATGTTCAGGGCACAGACTTTAGAAGTCTGACCAGCACTGGCTTTGCTTCCCAGTTACTGGTGTTGCCATCTAATCACTGCTAAGCTTGTTTGGATCCATTCCATCTAAACGGGATCTTTTGTGTTTATCCCACATATTTTTTAATTCCATTACTGTTTTCATCTCCTGCAGGAGGGCATTCCAAGTATCTACCAACCAATCCGTGACAAGGTATTTCCTGACATTATTCCTGAGACAGCAGCCCTGCGGTCTCAATTCATATCCTCTAGTTCTACCACTTTCCCATCTCTGGAAAAGGTTTGTTTGTTGATTAACACCGTTCAAATATTTGAAAGTCTATGTCAAATGATTTAGGGCCAGATGCACTAAACCTAACGAGCCATTAACGAACAAGTAGTATACCCTGGAATGCACTAAAAGCCATTTTACAACGACGGTAGCAGCTAACGAAAACGGAATGCAGATGAGCAAATTGTGTAGAAACCCTATTGTAATGAGATGCACTAAGCTTTTCCGATTGTCTTAACACTGGAAACTCTAATGAGAGGTCTGTACCTCTCGTTGGGGCTGCGCGGGATCGAAAACTGATGAAAAATCGCTATAAAAGTCATTCCACACTACGCCGCAATCAGAAAAAAAAGTGCAGTTGAGGCCGGCCATCGGAAAAAGGCGTCCATTTTCGCCGTCATTCCGGCCCCCGCCGCAATATTAAGAAAAAGTGCAGTTGAGGCCAGCCACCGAGAAAAGGCGTCCGTTTTCGCCGTCATTCACCTCCGCAATAATAAAGAATGTCTTTTTTGGCCCCTTGCAATAAAGAGTAGTTACCTGTAACAGGTGTTCTCCGAAGACAGCAGGCAATATATTCTCACATATGGGTGACGTCACGTCGGCCCGGAGGACTTTCTAGCAAAGTCTTGATCAAAATGAAAAAATGTCCCTCGTCGCGCGGGCGGATGCAGTGCGCATGCGTCCGTTTTCCCGCCCGCCGCGAGGACACATTCCTCAGTTAAATTCCAAGAAAAGAGGAATACAACTCCAAAGGGGAGGTGGGAGGGTTGTGAGAATATATTGCCTGCTGTCTTCGGAGAACACCTGTTACAGGTAAGTAACTACTCTTTCTCCAAAGACAAGTAGGCCAATATTCTCACATATGGGTATCCCTAGCCCCCAGGCTCACTCAACATAACAAAGAACGGTCAATTGGGCCTCGCAACGGCGAGGACATAAGTGAAATTGACCTGAAACAAAACACAACTAACTGAGAGTGCAGCCTGGAACAGAATAAAAATGGGCCTAGGGGGGTGAAGTTGGATTCTAAATCCCAAACAGACTCTGCAGCACCGACTGCCCAAACCGACTGTCGCTTCGGCTATGCTGCTGAAGGCAGTAATGAGATGTGAATATGTGGATTGAAGACCACGTCGCAGCTTTGCAAATCTCTTCTATGGTGGCTGACTTTAGATGAGCCAGTGACGCAGCCATGGCTCTAACATTATGAGCCGTGACATGACCGTCCAAAGTCAGCCCAGCTTGGGTATAAGAGAAGGAAATGCAATCTGCTAGCCAATTAGAAATGGTGCGTTTTCCGACAGCAACTCCCCTCTTATTGGGATTAAAAGAAATAAACAGATGGGCGGACTGTCTGAAGGGGCGTGTCCGCTCCACGTAACAGGCCAGTGCTCTTTTACAGTCCAAAGTGTGCAACTTGCTTTCGCCCGGGCTCATGTGAGGAGGGGGAAAAATGTTGGCAAGACAATTGACTGGTTCAGATGGAACTCCGACACCACCTTCGGTAAAAACTTTGGGTGTGTGCGGAGAACTACCCTGTCATGATGAAAGACAAGGAAAGGTGCATGAACTACCAGGGCCTGAAGCTCACTGACCCTGTGAGCTGAAGTAACCAAGAAAATGACCTTTAAGGTCAAGTACTTCAGATGACAGGAATCCAGTGGCTCAAAAGGAGTTGTCATCAGCTGGGTGAGAACGACGTTGAGATCCCATGGCACTGGAGGAGGTTTGACAGGGGGCTTTGTCAAAAACAAACCTCTCATGAAACGCATGACTAAAGGCTGTCCAGAGATAGGCAGACCATCTACATGTGAATGATAAGCACTGATTGCGCTAAGATGAACCTTGACCGAGTTGGTTTTAAGACCAGACTCAGATAAATGTAGAAGGTACTCAAGCAAGGTCTGTGCAGGACAAGAGAAAGGATCTAGGCCCTTGCTGTCACACCAGACGGCAAACCTCTTCCATTTAAAAGAATAACACTTATGTGTGGAATCTTTTCTGGAAGCAAACAGGACTCTGGAGACACCCTCAGAGAGACCAAAAGAGGCAACCTCTACGCTCGCAACATCCAGGCCATGAGAGCCAGAGACCGGAGGTTGGGATGCAGAAGCGCCCCCTCGTTCTGAGTAATGAGGGTCGGAAAACAGTCCAATCTCCATGGCTCTTCTGAAGAAAGTTCCAGAAGAAGGGAAAACCAAATCTGACGGGGCCAAAAGGGTGCTATCAGAATCATGGTTCCCTGGTCTTGCTTGAGTTTCAGGAGAGTCTTCCCCACTAAAGGGATGGGAGGATACGCATATAGGAGTCCTGTCCCCCAAAAAAGGAGGAAGGCATCCGATGCTAGTCTGCCGTGGGCCTGAAGTCTGCAACAGAATTGAGGAACCTTGTGAGTGTCCTGGGAAGCAAAAAGATCTATCGATGGAGTGCCCCAAACTCGCAAGATCTTTTTGGCAATAGTCATGAGGCTGCATAATTCTGCTCAGCCTGTCGGCCAGACTGTTGTTTACACCAGCTAGATAAGTGGCTTGGAGAAACATTCCGTGTTGGCAGGCCCATAGCCACATCTGCACGGCCTCCTGACACAGAGGGCGAGACCCGGTACCCCCTTGCTTGTTGGTGTAATACATTGCAACCTGATTGTCTGACTGAATGAGAACAATTTTGTTGGATAGCCGATCTCTGAAGGCCTTCAGGGCGTTCCAGATCGCTCGCAATTCCAGGAGATTGATCTGGAGATGCCTCTCCTGAAGAGACCAAGCTCCTTGAGTGTGAAGCCCATCTACATGCGCTCCCCACCCGAGGAGGGATGCATCCATTGTCAGCACTTTTTGTGGCTGAGGAATTTGGAATGGGCGTCCCAAGACCAGATTGGATCGAATGGTCCACCAATTGAGGGAGTTGCGAAAATTGATGGACAGCTGGATAACATCCTCTAGATTCCCTGTGGCTTGAAACCACTGGGAAGCTAGGGTCCATTGAGCAGATCTCATGTGTTAACGTGCCATGGGTGTCACATGAACTGTGGAGGCCATATGGCCAAGCAATCTCAACATCTGCCGAGCTGTGATCTGCTGAGACGCTTGCACTCTGGAAACCAGAGACAGAAGTCTGTCCGCTCTGGGTCCTGGAAGATAAGCACAAGCTGTCTTTGTGCACAACAGAGCTCCTATGAATTCCAATTTCTGGGCTGGGACGAGATGGGACTTGGGATAATTGATGACAAACCCCAGCATCTCTAGCACCTGAATAGTCATCCGCATGGACTGCAAAGTTTCTTGCAGGGAAGTGTTCTTCACGAGCCAATCGTCCAGATAAGGGAACACATGCACTCCCAGTCTGCGTAGCGACGCTGCCACAACTGCCAGGCACTTTGTAAATACCCTGGGAGCAGATGCCAAGCCAAAAGGCAAAACACAGTACTGAAAGTGCTGTGATCCCAGCCGAAATCGAAGATACTTCCTGTGAGCTGGAAGTATCGATATGTGAATGTAAGCGTCCTTCAAGTCCAGCGAGCACAGCCAATCGTTTTCTTGAATCATGGGAAGAAGGGTGCCCAGGGAAAGCATCCTGAACTTTTCTCGGACCAGATATTTGTTCAGGGCCCTTAGGTCTAGGATGGGACGCATCCCCCCTGTTTTCTTTTCCACAAGGAAGTACCTGGAATAGAATCCCAGCCCTTCTTGCCCTGGTGGAACGGGCTCGACCGCATTGGCGCTGAGAAGGGCGGAGAGTTCCTCTGCAAGTACCTGCTTGTGGTAGGAGCTGAAAGACTGAGCTCCTGGTGGGCAATTTGGAGGTTCAGAAATCAGATTGAGAGTGTACCCGGACCGGACTATTTGGAGAACCCACCGATCGGAGGTTAAGAGAGGCCACCTTTGGTGAAAAAAAATTTTAACCTCCCCCCGACCGGTAGATCGTTCGGCACAGGTTTTTGCTGGGGAGCTGTAGGGGCCTGCTTCGGTGCCCGCTGCTGACGAGAGCGAGCGGGCTGGGGTCGAGCCTGAACCGGCTGACGGGAATAAGAAGTGTACTTGCGGCTTCTAGAAACGTAAGGAGCACTTCTTTTTCCCCTAAAAAACTTCCTAGAAGTGGAAGTGGATGCAGAAGGCGCCCGGCGGGAGAGAGAATCCATAGCGTTGTCACGCTGGTAGAGATGATCAATCATCTCTTCTACCTTCTTTCCGAAAAGGTGATCCCCCAGGCATGGGATATCTGCTATCTTCTGCTGAGTTTGTTCCTCCAGGTTAGAGGCACGCAGCCATGAGAGTCTGCGCATCGCTATACCTTGAGCAGAGAAGCGAGATACCACACCGCAAGTGTCAAAAACGCCCCTGGACAGGAACTTGCGACACGCCTTCTGCTGCCTGATCACTTGGCGAAAGGGTTCGGCTTTCTACTGTGGGAGTGCGTCTACCAAACTCTCAAGTTGCCTCACAGAGTTCCGCAAATGAATACTCGTGTAGAGCTGGTAAGATTGAATTTTGGCGGCGAGCAGACCAGCCTGATACGCCTTCCTCCAAAAGAGTCCAAAGTTCTGTACTCCCGCCCCGGGGGCGCCGAAGAGAAGTTCCTAGAACTCTTGGCTCTTCTGAGAGCGGAATCCACCACCGCTGAAACATGAGACAATTGAGCCCGCATGAGACTGGGTTCCCCGTGGATCTGGTATTGGGACTCAACTTTTTTTGGGACGGTTGGACAAGAAAAAGGCTTCTCCCAGTTCCTCAACATAAGTTCCTTGAGAGTCTCATGGAAAGGAACTGTGGCAGAAGATGTAGGTGGAGATGGATAGTCCAAAACCTCAAGCATTTTAGCTCTGGGCTCATCCACAATTTCCACAGGGAAGGGGATGGCCTCAGACATCTCACGAACAAAAGAGGAGAAAGACAAGCTCTCGGGAGGAGAAAGCTGTCTTTGGGGCGAGGGAGTAGATTCAGATGGGATGCCTTGAGAGTCCTCACCAGAGAACTCCCCATGCATTTCATCATCATTCTCTGATGAGGTATTGTCAGATGGGGCTAAAAGCTCAGACAGAGCTGCCCGAATCTGAGCCCGTCTCGACGAAGAGGCTTGATGCCCTCTATGATGGTGTCGAGAAGTTGACGGTCCCTGAGACTCCGGCGAAGCTTCCTGCCCCGATGTCTCGGGAGAGTCAACCCGGGAAGTCAAAGACACCGGCGCCGGAGGCGGCACTGGTGAGACAGACCTCACCACAGGCTGAAGGCCTGATGCATAAACATCCGGCACCGGCAATGTTGATACCTCCGACGCCATCGGCACCGGTGCCTCTGAAGTCATCGACACCGGTACCGCCGGCACCGTCGGCACCGACAACCTCGGTGCCGATTGCCACTGCTGCATCATTTCCATGAAAAAAGGAAATAGGGCCTGCATATGCTCATCAAGAGCTGCTGCCGGAAGATACTGAGGGGTCGGTTGAGGCATTGGAGGCAAAGTCTGCTGAGGTTGGGGAGTGGGGACTTGGCTGCCAGTGACCCCACGCGTCGGTACCTCAGTAATAGAGGGGGAGCGATCCTCTCGGCACTGACGCTTCTCGGGTATCGAATGTATCGATGACCCGGAGCTCCTGATGCCGTGACGCAAAGGAGAACTACGACGGTGCCTCTTGGCCTTCGCCCGACGCCCGTCGTCGAGACTCCTTGGCACCGGAGAAGAGGATGTGGAATCCACACGTCTCTTCGGGGCCGGGTCCGATGCAGGATGGTCCCGGGGGGTCTGCAAAACAGGAGGCGCCGAGGTGGGCGGAGACCCACTCGATGCATCACTGCTCCCAGCGTGCATCGGGTCGAATGGCAGCCTGTCCCCGGTCCTCACCGGTGCCGACGCCTCCTTCGACGTCGATGCCGCCGACTTCGAAGGCATCGTCCTCGACGGCACCGACTTCACCGGCGCCGATTTGGACGGCGCCGACTTAGACGATGCTGCGATGCCGAGGCACCGGGCCCAAAAATCTTCTCTCCCTTTGGGCATCTCGAGAGAGCAGTGTCTGCTTCTTCATAGCGAGACACAGTTTGCAGCCCTCCGAGCGGTGGTCCGGCCCAGGCACTGTAAACACCACGAGTGTGGGTCAGTGCTGGAGATGGCTCGATGACAGCGGGCACAAGGCTTAAAGCCGCTGGGCGTCTTCGATGACATTTCAGGAAAAACAGCCCCTGCCAAATCAAAAGACGCGATTGTGTCGTTAAAAGAAAAGGACACAAGAAAAAAAGGGAAAAAACCCCGAACGAGCGATTTAAATAAAATCGCAGGCTAAAAGAAGAAAACTTAAACAACGAAAAAATAATACTAATAATACTAAAAAGGATACTTTTTGTAGTTTTTCTTCACCTCCGGGCACAGCAACACGAAGACGAAAAAATCACCGTGTCACCTCTTGACACGGAGAAGAAAAAACTGAGGAATGTGTCCTCGCGGCGGGCGGGAAAACGGACGCGCGCATGCGCACTGCATCCGCCCACACGACGAGGGACATTTTTTCATTTTGATGAAGACTTTGCTAGAAAGTCCTCCGGGCCGACGTGACGTCACCCATATGTGAGAATATTGGCCTGCTTGTCTTTGGAGAATAAAAACATCTTTTCTGGCAGTGCTTCACTCAGCTCAGATACCAGGAAGTCTCTGAGCCAATCACAGCGCATTTAGCTCAGCTAAAGGCGCTGTGATTGGCTCAGAGATTTCCTGGTCTCTCAGCTGTGAAGCACTGCCAAAAAAGACGTTTTATTATTGCAAGGGGCCAAAATGGATGTTTTTTTCTTTTATGGCCGGCCATTCCCCCATTTTTTAATAATAAAAACGTGTTTTTGGCAGTGCTTCACAGCTGAGAGACCAGGAAATCTCTGAGCCAATCACAGCTCCTTTAGCCGAGCTAAACGCGCTGTGATTGGCTCAGAGACTTCCAGGTCTCTCAGCTGTGAAGCACTGCCAAAAAAGACATTTTTTATTATTTCGGAGGTGAATGACGGCGAAAACGGACTCCTTTTCTCGGTGGCTGCCCTCAACTTTACTTTGTTTTTATTATTGCGGCGGGGGGGGGGGGGGTGAGCGGCGCAGGCGTCTTGGGCGGCACTGGGAGGCGTATTTGGCATGCGCAGAGCAGCCAGCATAACACTTTGCTGCTCTGCGCATGCTTGACCAGCCAATTCTCCAACTGTTTTAAGAAGGAATAGAGAATGCAAGTGAGCTACAACGAGTAACTCATTTGCATTCCCTTTTCTTGATGCATAGCTGTAACCTACCGATTCGCTATGGAATTCGGTACGGAAAGGCTCTAACAATGACTTTAGTGCATCTGGCTCTAGTGTTGCAGGAAAGGCTGCTGTCCAGTTAAATTGCACTGGCCAGCCCAGGAGCAGACACTCAGTGGCACTTAACTGGTACCTGCAGCACTCTTTGGTTATTTCTAAGGGAGGGGAGTTTAAAGGTGGAGGCAGGGCAGACCCAGAATTTATATGGGCAATTCTGATATTCAGCATTGGTGCCAGCTAGATTAATGGGCATGTTGGGCCACACAAAAGGCAGATTAGCTATGTGTGTACAGCACCGAATACCAGCTGTACCTGCATAACATCTGGGCACCACCAGAGAACTGAATATTGGGTGCCAGTGCTTGGATAAATGCATGAAATATCTAGGCCTGAGTCTGTATGTGGTGGTTTGCACTGTCAAAATTTGAATATCAGACACTAAATATTTAGGAACCCTTTTACAAAGTCATGGAGGGCTAATGCATGGGTAGCACATGCCCAATGAGCACTACTTCAGGGGTAGCGCTTGCACCCAGTTTTGTTGAGCACCAACTTGCACAGTAGAAAATAATTTTCTATTTTCTACTGCAGGGGGTGCTCCCGGCAGTAACCGGCAGCGCACCCATGTTGGTGCGTGCTGCATGGTTACTGCATGGGTAGCGCGTGAGCCCTTACCGCCAGCTCAATGGGTGCTGGTAAGTGCTCAGGCTGTAAATAGGTGCAGGTTAGTTTTAATATTAGTGCAGGCCCATTAAAAATAGCCTTTTTCCCAGCCGCGGTAAAAAATGGCTCAGCGTATGCCTAAAAGATGCACCTATACTACCGCAGAGCACGTTTTACCTCAGCATTGTAAAAGGACCCCTTAGAGCCTTTTTTACTAAACTGCGTTAGCAATTCCTGGTGCAGCATATGCGACACAGACCAATCAATTCAAATGGGTTGCATTGCATTTGCCGCTAGGGATTTCCTAGTGTGGTTTAGTAAAAGAGGCCCTTTATGCACATTGAATCAAATTAATGAATTTTAAACTATGGTAGTTTATCATTTGCATTCCAGTTTCGTTAGCTGCTAGCTTCCTCGGAAAATGGCCTTTGATGCATGCTACGTTTGAAAATTTCTTCGTTAAGGGTCATTAAAAGGGTCATTCAGGTTTAGTGCATCTGGGCCTGAGAGTAGTTAAGAAGCTAAGCCTGCAGTGACAGCTTGGCTCAGGAGTGTTAAATTGCAGAGTGACTATGTAAAATTGAGCTTTGATAAGAAATATGACCCCTCAAGCTACTGAAAGCTAGAATTGGAGTGGCATCTGGAAGGAAAGGGCTTTGAGTTATAAATTAGGAGTTTTAAGGTCTGCTGTTAAATGGCAATGAGGCCCAGAGCAGTGTAAGAAGTTGGAACAGTGAAGAGGCCTGTGAGAAATATTTAAAGCCTTTAGCTGAGGCTGTGTAAAGTTTTAGAGGCAACGGAAAGCTGAAGCAGAACAAGTTACAAGGTCTACCTCTGTAGACACGAGGCCTGGATTGGTAAAAGGTTGGAATATTGAAGAGGCCTATGAGAAATGTTTAAGCCTTTAGTGGCCTAGTGGTTAGGGTGGTGGACTTTGGTCCTGAGGAACTGAGTTTGATTCCCTCAGTATAGGGACACCTGTATCTGCATCAGCCCTCTGCTAACAAAGCTTTACCCAGCGTTGTTCTTGTTGTTACATTTGTACCCTGCGCTTTCCCACTCATGGCAGGCTCAATGCGGCTTACATATTGTATACAGGTACTTATTTGTACCTGGGGCAATGGAGGGTAAGTGACTTGCCCAGAGTCACAAGGAGCTGCCTGGCACATACTTTGGAAAGAGAATAGTTAAATTTGACAGGAACTAGAGTCTGCGGATAATGAATATGGATTTTGAATGATTGTGGAATGGTGAACTACACCCTGCAGAAGGGTTAATTAGGGAAACAAATTAGCCTTTATTTTGGGGTAGTTAGGGAACAAGCAGAGGACCTGTTGACTGGATTCTTTGAACGTCTTAGTCAGGGATATAGCCAAGATAGTAGGTTTCTCAAAAGAACACCATGGAGTTTCAGAGTTCTGGTGAAAAAGCGCATGCAGGTACCCAACACAAAGAAAGGAGAAGAAAGAAGGATCCAAGAAAGCACTAAGAAACCAGCTATCATGCTCCTCACCTGCCCTGCTCCTGGCTCGTGCTCCACTCCTCGTCTCCACCCCTGTGGAGGGGAGCGTTGAGCATCGGCCCTCGTGGATCACCTGCCCCGCTCCTGGCTCGCGCTTCACTCCTCGTCTCCACCCCCATGGAGGGGAGCGTTGGCCCTCGTGGAGATGCTGACGGGCCTGCCTCTTCACCTCCTGTCTTCACCTGGTTTATCTCTCCGGGGTGCGACATCCTGGGCCCTGCTGTGAGGCGCTGGCCATTTTGGGCAGCGCTGGCATCCCAGTCCTCCATCTCTTCTGGGTGCGGGACCCGGGGAGCGCGGGAGAGTTGGCTCCACCTCCGGTGGCCGGGATTGGCCTCCCGCATCCGGGTTCCACCCCCGCCGATGGCTAGCCAATCCTGAGTCTTATTCCCAGCTGTGTCCTGTTGCTTCCGATGGTGGGGGCTACTTAGGGGCATCAGCTTATTCCCTCAGCGCTTCGGCTTCTACTTCGGTAGGTGAGAGCTGTGGTGAGATTTTGTTTCTAAACTGTTTCTTTCTCGTGCCTGACCTGACTTTGCCTGAACACCGGATTGTCCTTTGCCTGCTGCCTGACCTTACTTTGCCTGAACACCGGATTCTCCTTTGCCTGCTGCCTGACCCGACTTTACCTGGACACTGGATTCTCCCTTACCTGCTGCCTGATCTGACTAATGATTGTACCCGGGTTTCTTTGTCCCTGCTGCCTGATCTAACTGTTGGCCGATCCAGTTTCCTCTCTGTCTGCTACCTGCGGCTGTCTGACCCCCGCCTGTATCCTGAAGCCCTGTCAGCTGCCTGCACCTGGGGACTCAACCCTCGGGGAATGGCGGTCATCACAGGTGAAGCCTCGGGGTTGCTCAGCTGCCCAGCAGAATGCAGGATCGAGTCTTCGCCTCATCCTCTGCCTGGGCACAAGGACTCACAAACGCGCACCAGCTAAGTGTATGCCACACTAGGATTGAGAATTAAAGTAAAATAAAGCGTTAAAAATAAAAGGTGGGTGTCAGTATTCGTTGCCTAGGTATGGTCCCGGGTCCAGTCCGTAGATGCAGTGGGTTTTCAAAGAATACAGAATCCACACGGGTTTGGATATATATAGAAAGTATATTGTATTTACATATATAGGATGACAGCACTTACAGGCAGATGATCAAAAGCAAACGCCGGCGCTAGAGGTTGTTAGCGCCATACTAGCGCCGGTGTTTGCTACCGCTCCATGATCAGAGCCCTCGAGCATGTGAAACAACACGCTCGAGGGCTCTTAGCACAAGTAGCATGCAAATGCATACTAAACAGGGCTCTTAGCGCAAGTAGCTTGCAAATGCATGCTAATCAGCGCTTAACACATTCATCCCCAATGATCAGCGACCAGCGCACCAAAGATTGGGTCACTGGCCACGACAAACCCTATGCCAGCTCTGAGCTGGCGTTAGGGTTTGCATATCATTGGGGAGGAATGGTGAGCCCTGTCCAGCATGCATTTGCATGCTAGCAGGCCCCCATTCCCCCCTACAGCAAACCTGCCAGTGAGAGCAGTTGAGGACGTCCAAAATTTGGACGTTTCTGTGACGGGGCAGGTGAGGATGTCCAAATTTTGGACGTTTCTGCAATGGGCATTTAAGGACGTCCAAAATTGGATGTTTCTATGAGAAAGACATCTTTCTCATAGAAACATCCAATTTTGGACGTCCTTAACTGCCCATTGTAGAAACGTCCAAAATTTGGACGTCATCAATTGCTCCGTTGCTATACCTCTGACACCCCCTTGAAATTTGGCCGTCCCTGCAACAGGGCAGTTGAGGATGTCCATCTTCCGATTTAAAGATGGAGGTCCTTCTCTTTTCATTGGTCTCTAGCCCAGACCTGTCAAACAAGTGCGGGAGGATTGTGCTGAGCGCATGCTCAGGCACAATTCTCCCTCACTTCTACCCCATGAGCAGAGATAATTGCGCTGCTTAAATTTGCATGCATTATCTCTGATCATAGGTCTAATAGCGCCCCGCGCTGTTCCAGCGCTATTTTAGAGCGCTGTTTGGAACAGCGCGGGGCTTTTGATCATCTGCCTGTCAGTACAGATAAATATTGCAATGTTGTATCTGGGTGTGTGTTTAGATGAGAATTAATGAGAGAAAAGTAAGAATGGGGGGTGCAGAGAAAGAGAGAAGCCTTGGGGTAGGGCTGAAGATGTGTGTGTGCAGAGAAAGAGAAAGAGCCTAAGAAAGCAGAGCCATATGCTCTGACAGGCAGATGATCAAAAGCAAACGCCGGCGCTAGAGGCTGTTAGCGCCATACTAGTGCCGGCATTTGCTACCGCCCCATGATCAGAGCCCTCGAGTGCGTGAAACAACACGTTTGAGGGCTCTTAGCGCAAGTAGCATGCAAACAGGGCTCTTAGTGCAAGTAGCTTGAAAATGCTTGCTAATCGACGCTTAATGCATTCATTCCCAATGATCAGTGACCAGCGCACCAAAGATTGGGTCGCTGGCCGCTACAAACCCTACGCCAGCTCCGAGTTGGTGTTAGGGTTTGCAGATCATTGGGGAGGAATGGTGAGCCCTGTCCAGCATGCATTTGCATGCTAGCAGGCCCCCATTCCCCCTACAGCAAACCTGCCAGTGAGGGCAGTTGAGGACGTCCAAACTTTGGACGTTCTGTGACGGGGCAGTTGAGGACGACCAAAATTGGATGTTTCTATGAGAGACGTCTTTCTCATAGAGACATCCAATTTTGGACGTCCTTAGCTGCCCATTGCAGACACGTCCAAAATTTGGATGTCTTCAACTGCCCTCGCTGGCAGGTTTGCTGTAGGGCGGAATGGGGGCCTGATAACATGCAAATGCATGCTGGACAGGGCTCACCATTCCTCCCCAATGATCTGCAAACCCTAACGCCAACTCGAAGCTGGCGTAGGGTTTGTAGCGGCCAGTGACCCAATCTTTGGTGCGCTGGTCACTGATCATTGGGAATGAATGCATTAAGCGCCAATTAGCATGCATTTTCCCCATCACAGTTGAGGACGTCCATCTTCCGATTTAAAGATGAGCATCATTCTCTTTTCATTGGTCTCCAGCCCAGACCTGTCAAACAAGTGTGGGAGGATTTTGCTGGTCGCATGCTCAGGCATAATTCTCCCGCACTTCTTCCCCATGAGCAGAGATAATTGTGCTGCTTACATTTGCATGCATTATCTCTGATCATAGGTCTAACAGTGCCCCGTGTTCTTCCAGCGCTAGTTTAGAGCATTGTTTGGAACAGCGCGGGGCTTTTGATCATCTGCCTGTGAGAGAGAAAGCTTTGGAGTAGGGCTGAAGGAGAAAGGGGGGGGGGCAGTGCCAGGGGCTCTGGTGGCTGAAGATGTGTGTGTGTAGAGAAAGAAAGAAAGAAAGAAAGAAAGAAAGAAAGAAAGAAAGAAAGAAAGAAAGAAAGAAAGAAAGAAAGAAAGAAAGAAAGAAAGAAAGAAAGAAAGAAAGAAGTTTTGGAGCTTCTCTGTCTGGCTTTCATTGTTCTCACAGAGAGCCCTGCTCCCAGATGCCCAGAGAGGACAAAGGTATGTTAATTGAGAAACAAAAGGGCTAGCAGGCAGCTGGGCAGCATTTGGTCCATTTGCCATCCTCAGAGCTCCCTGAGGGAGGGGGGAGTTATCAGAAGCTGGTTTCATAAATCCTGACATTCAGCAATCCTGACAGTTGGGTTGAGAAACAAGGAATAGGAGAACTGAAAGTAAAGAGAAACTAAACTTATCTGGTTTTGTGGTTGCAATCCTTAAAAGAATCATCCAAAGTTCCTGGAAAATATAATTGGTTCATAAAGAATCAATTCAGGGAAAGAAAGGGTTTATTTTAAAAAGCTACTTATGTATTGAACTGTTGGTGTAAGGGAAAATACTTATCTGATTTTGTCCTGAGAAAGACTGGAAAGTCCTTTTGAAATGTTCCCCTTTATTGTTAGAGATGTCTGGGAGTGTTAATTCTTGGAAAAAGATAAGTGAATACTGTGATTAATTTACATAAATGCTTTAGAATAACACTTACTATTCTTTTGTTAAAGCAGTTTCCTGAAACAACAATATTTGATAAATGTGAAATTCAGTGAATATTAAAATCTTTTATGTTCTAATATTTTCCACACAATAAATGTTTTTATTGCAAACTTACATGGTTGGATGAGGTTTTCTGTTGAGAAATTACCATGACAGGGGAACACTTTATTCCTTCAAATGTAATATCTATCTCCACCACTAAAGGGTTTACATATATAACAATCAGTTTGAACTTTGAAGCATACTGGAGTAAAAAAATACACGCAATATTCAAAAGAAGTGATGGCACTCATTTTCAAAATAGAAAAATGTCACAAAAGCAAAATAGAAAGGCACTGAATTCTATAAAAAGTGCTAAAAATTGCATGCACAGATTTGAGAAAACACTCAATTTATGCCAATTAGTGCTAATTGAGATCTTAAGCAATTATTGGTGCTAATTGGAAATAATTAAATTTACGCACATATAGAAGCGGGAACTGTGCATAAATTTTACATGTGGGTCCAAAAAGAGGGCACGGCCATGGGTGGGTCATGGGCAGGTCATGAGGATTTACACAAAGGTTTCATTGGTGTAAATGGTAATGCCTAAATGTAATTATGGTTCCTGCTGCTAAGTGCTATTCTATAAATGGTGCCTAACTTTAAGCACTATTTTTTCCAACACCAATTTTTTTAGGTGCTATTTATAGAATTTAGTTCTTTATGTGCCACCATTAACACCTGTTCCCAATTGGGTGTAGACAGTGGTGTGCTGGAGCCGGCTCACACCGGCTCGCAAGAGCCGGTTGTTAATTTTTCTACCGACTTGCGAGCCGTTTGTTAAATATAGCGAGCCGGCTCTGGCTCTCCTCTCTCCCACCGGATCCTCACCGACTCCTTGTTCTTCTAATTCTTCGGGGCAGGCAGTCTTGCGTGCCCGCTGCCAGCTGACTCTCCCTCGCTGCCGATTCGTGCTTTAAAAATGGCCGCCAAGACTTCCAGAGGCGGCCTCGCGAGACTTCTGCTGAAGTCTCGGCGGCCCTTTGAAATGCGAATCGGCAGCGGGGGAGAGTCAGCTGGCAGCGGGCAGGCAAGACTGCCTGCCCCGAAGAATTAGAAGGACAAGGCAGGTAGACTCGAAGCATACTTGGGGTGAGAGTGAGGGTGCTGTCTATGTTTGGGGGGGGGGGGGGGGAGTTGGGTGGAGGAATTGGAAGGGATTTTTGTGATGTTTGGAGGGTAGGGGGGATTAGAAGGGGTTTTCATGATGTTTCTGGGTGTGGGAGAGAGGGAGATTGGAATCTTGGGGGAGGGGGACGTTGGGACCCAGACAGATACTCTTAACAGGTCCCGACTGAATATCAGATGGTCAGTATTAAAAAAAAAAAAAGTGCTAACTGCTGCAGGCTCAATATTGACTTTGAGCTTTTGGAAGTAGAAGTAAATAACAGAGAGAGTGATCCCAGGGGCCCATGGAGGGCATGGGAGAGGAGGGTCGCTGGGTATGGGTGCATGCAGGGCAGGGGGAGAGAAGGGTCCCTGGACATGGTTTGATGGAGGGCAGGGGAGAGGAGGGGAGAGAGAAGAAATGCTGGACATGGATGGAGGGGAGGGAAGAGTGAGAAGGAGATGAGTTGAGGGGAAAGGAAGAGAGGAGAAAAACTGCACATGGATGAAGAAAATAGGCAGAAGCTGAGGACCAGAAACGAAGAAGAAAGGAAAGGAAGCCCTGGAAACGGAGTTAAGAGGACAGATAGCAGCAGAATCGGATACTGCGCTAGCATGATCAGAAAAACAGTCACCAGACAACAAAGGTAGAAAAAAATCATTTTATTTTCATTATAGTGTTTGGAATATGTTCACTTTGAGAATCAGGTGCTCAACATTAAAAGTTTATTTTATCGCACATTAAACATGAATTAGATTGGAACCTGAGATCATTTAAATTTTTTTCCTGGAGGAATGCATTGCCACCCCCCCACCCCCCGGCTCTCTCCCCGGCTATAGCCAGCTCTGCAATTTGGGGGGGGGGGGGCGCAGAGGGGGACCGGGGAGAGAGCCTGTTGTTAAACATTTACCAGCACACCACTGGGTGTAGATAACTGCAGCTTCATGTTAACCATGATTTCTGTATCTTTTCTGGAGCAATTTTATAACAACATAGATGCCTATGGTGCTTATTTTAGAAGCTCTATTAATGTTTTGGACACCCATATTGTATGGACATCCAAATACTAATTTTATAAACCTGGAATATGGATGTCTAATACTGCAGTATGTAAATATGACAAGGGGGAGTGGTCTGGATATGTTTTGGTCAAGATGGGGCCAAAAGATGGACATCCAACCCTTGTTGCAGAAGGGGGAGGTTTTTCCATGTTCAAAAAGATGGACATCTATATATATATGTCTGGTACTTCACATGTCCAGATTAAAGAAAAGTGCTCTGATTGAGCAGTTCTTCACTGAATGGAGATAAAGGAAGTCATAGTTAAAATGAGTGTGGATTGTAAAAAATTGCAGGAAGACCTTAGGAAGTTGGAAGACTGGGCATTAGAGAATGACATTGGGGCGAGGAATCGCAGTAACCCCGGGGATGAGGACAGATTCCACAGGGACGGGGTGGGGACGGGGAGAGATCCCACGGCAACAGAGCCCATGGTGATGGGGACAAACTTTGTCCCTGTGTCATTTTCTACTTTGAAGCCTGTTAATGAACTGGACTGTTATTTATGTTTGATTGATGCAAACAACGATATTTTGATTTTTTTGGAAAAACAAGCAAACATGCTGGCCACAACTAGCAAAATTTGCATGGTGGATCCTGTACATCCTGCTACCAGCACATCTTCTAAGAAGACATCTTCTATTGCAGGAAGGACTGTGGAAGACAAGAGAGCTAGACTGAATCTTGAGATCGTTGATGACTTCTTATTCATTCACCGATGTAAAAAATCATAACAGTGCTTCATAGGGCATATTTCTCCCCTCTAGGGCAGACAGAATGGGTTGTATCTTGTACCCATAGACATTTTAATAGGCTGGATTAGTATTCCTTGGGTTAGTAGAAATCAGCTATTGTTGGATTTGGAAGGGTAGAGGGTGGTGGTGAGGAGGGTTAATATAGCTGCTTGCTGTTATTATGGTTTTCTGTTTGTAATTTATACACAATAGTTGCACAGCATATTGTTCCTTTTTATACTTTAATAAAAAGATTTAAATATAAAATCATAATTGTTCAAGATTTCTGAAGATGAGGACAGAGCCCATGGGGACGGGGCAGGGGCAGAACCTGTGGGGACGGAGACAGGGCCTGCGGGGATGGGGCGGGACGGAGACAGAACCTGCGGGGATGGGGTGAGGATGGAGACAGAACTCATGGGGATGGGGCAAGGACGGGGACGAACTTTGAACCCGTGTCATTCTCTACTCGGCATCCACATGGCAGATGAGATTTAATGTGGACAAGAGCCAAGCGATGCACATTGGGTTGGAAAATCCAAATCCAAAATAGTTATTTGATACTAGGTTCCACCCTAGGAGTCAGCACCCAAGAAAAAGATCTAGGTATCATCGTGGATAATATGCTGAAATCTTCTGCCCAGTGTGTGGCTGTAGCCAAAAAATCAAGTAGAATGCTAGGAATTATTAGGAAAGGGATAGAATATAAGAGACAGAATATTATAATGCCTCTGTATTGCTCCATGGTGAGACCACACCTTGAGTATTGTGTGTAATTCTGGTCACCGCATCTTAAAAAAATATATAGCAAAACTAGAAAAGGTTCAAAGAAGGGCAACAAAAATTATTAAGAGACTGGAACTCCTCTTATATGAGTAAAGGCTTAAGACATTCTGAGGGGCATTTTCGAAAGGGACATCCAAGTTTTGATTTGGACGTCCTCACAAAACGTCCCGATCCAGGAGCAGGGAAGTATTTTCGAAACAAGATGGACATCCATTTTTTGTTTCAAAAATACTATCAGGGATGTCCAAATTATCAAATTTGATCGTCCCTAGATTTGTTCATCCCTAGACATGGACGTTTCTGATTTTCGGGGATAATCGAAACCAAGGACGACCATCTCAGAAATGAACAAATGCAAGCCATTTGTTCATGGAGGAGCCAGCGTTTGTAGTGCACTAGTCCCCCTGACATGCCAGGACACCAACTGGGTACCCTAGGGGGACTGCAGTGGACTTCATAAAATGCTCCCAGGAACATAGCTCCCTTACCTTGTGTGCTGAGCCCCCCAAACCCCCATAAACCCCCCCTAAAACCCACTACCCCCAACTGTACACCACTACCATAGCCCTTACGGGTGAAGGGGGACACCTAGATGTTGGTACAGTGGGTTTCTGGTGGGTTTTGGAGCTCGCTGTTTCCTCCACAAACGTAACAGGTAGGGGGGGATGGGGCTGGTTCCACCTGTCTGAAGTACACTGCACCCACTAAAACTGCTCCATGGACCTGCATACTGCTGTCACGGACCTGAGTATGACATCTGAGACTGGCATAGAGGCTGGCAAGATATATTTTGAAAGATGTTTTTTGAGGTGGCGGTAAAGGCTCCCACGTTAATCCGGCAGTAACTGGGCAGCGCAGTATTGCCTGATTACCGGTGCTACAAATAAATGTTTGTATCTCTGGAAATGAGGGCGCGCTAAAGGTGGGAAGTACCGCTGGGCTGCTGCGGTAGCCCGGCGGTACTTCCTGTATAGCGAGCGGTAAGCCTGCATTGGGCTTACTGCCACTTAGTAAAAGGAGCCCTAAGTGTATTCTGTAAGGCACAGCACCTAAATTCTAATGCGAGAAGCCAAAAAAGGTTTTATTTATTTATCTATTAATACAAAACTTATAGCCCACAACTACCAATACAGTTTGCTGCAGGTTACAAAAAGTAAAGATAAAACACAATGTTCAGAATACAACATCAGTACATTATTCCTATCAATTACAGTAAAACTTCTATTACCAAACTCAAATTTAAAAGTTTCACCGCATGTTTATTAAACAAAAAAGCATCCTCCGAAAAATAGTAAAATCTCTGCTTGTCCTTGATTCCTACGAAAGTACATTCCAAAAATGAGAAGCCTTATAATAAAGTGAGGATGTCAAGAATCTAGTATACTTAACCTGCCAAACTGCAGGGAAGGACAATAAACATTGACCACTCAACAGGTCTGATTTACCCACTAAAAAAGCAACCTTCAGTGCCACCATTAGATAAAATGGTGCCTCTCCCTGCAGTATTTTAAAAATGGTAATTGCCAACTTAAAATAGATCCGAGCCTCTATTGGATGGTTCTAGGCAGGGAAATGGGTGTTTTATGGGTGTTCCAAACTGTACGTGTACTGTTATAGAATATCCCCCTCTGCAACTAAATCTATGTGCTGGTGCCGGTATTTACACCATATTTCCCTTGGTATAAATGGATTTGTGTAGTTTTAAGTGCTGGGATATCAACTAAGTACTTATAGAATATACTTCGGTGAAAATGTATTCTGTGCCAATTTTTAAGGCAGCATATATAGAATGTAGCCCTCTGTCCAGCTTATTTTTGAAAGAGAAATACGCCCATATTTCGACCCAAATCAGGAAAGGGGCGTCTGTTTCTCTTGGGCACCCAAATTGGTATAATCGAAACCCGATTTTTGGCATCCTCAACTGCAGTCCGTCACGGAGACGAACAAAGATCACTGGGGCGTGTCAGAGGCATGGTGAAGGCGGAACTGGGGCGTGGTTATTGGCCAAGGAGAGATGGGCATCTTTAGCTGATAATCTAAACAAGAAGGGCATTTTTGACGAGAATTTGGTCCGCTTTATTTGGACCCTTTTTTTTCAGGTCCAAGTCCCAAAAAAGTGCCCCAACTGACCAGATGACCACCAGAGGGAATCAGGGATGACCTCCCCTGACTCCCCCAGTGGTCACTAACCCCCTCCCACCAACAAAAACCCACTTTACAAACTTTTTTTCCAGCCTCTATGCCAGCCTCAAATGCCGTATCCACCTCCATGACGGCAGAATGTGTTCTATCCTCTGACAGCCTTTCCCTGGTTATGATATGGGTCTCGGGTGAGTGTGACACCTTTTCTGTTAAGGGCACTGCAGAGTCACATCAGCAATGCATTGTGGTGGGTGTAGGGTATTGGGCTCCGTGATTCCACAAGCTTGTGTAAATGCTCACAATGTTGGTAGTTGGTAGGCTCTACTCCCATGGTGCTTTTCCCTCTGCTTACTGGGTCAGAGTGTGCCCTGTTTTGTTTCTGGTAGTCCATGAGGTAGTGGCCATTTGTGTAAGACACTTTTAGATCCCTTTCATGTGTTAGCCACGTTACAGCACTTAGTTCTTACCTTGAATGTTGCTGAAAGAGGGAATTGTACACCATTCTGCCAGCTCGGACCTACTGCTAATCTCAGTACCAGAGAGACTCGTTGCCAGTGGGGCACAACCTCTGATCTGCAGTTAACTGTGAGTAAAGGTGCTTATTCAAATAAAGGATGTTTTCAACGAGATTAGTCTTCAGGTGTCAACTGCTGTGCCAAGGTCATACACCAGCAACAAGTCCTGTCCCTGGAGCACTTTTAGTGGGTACTGCAGTGCACTTCAGGCAGGCAGACCCAGGCCCATCCCCCCACCCATAACACTTGTGGTGGTAAATGGGAGGCCTCTAAAACCCACTGTACCCACATGTAGTTGCCCCCTTCACCCCTAAGAGCTATGGTAGTGTTGTACATTTGTCCCTCCCACGATCAAATGGCTTGGATTGGGACGTTTCTGAGCTGGGCGTTTTTAGTTATCGCAAAAAAAAAAAAAACACCCATCTCAGAAGGGACCAGATCCATGGCATTTGGTCTGTCCAAACCATATTTTCGAAACGAAAGATGGACACCCATCTTTTTCGATAATACGGTCTGTCCCGCCTCTTCACATACCCGTTTTCGGATATAGACGCCCATGGAGATGGGTGTTCGCGTTCGATTATGCCCCTCCACGTGTGCAAAATCGGAGACATCTTCACAAACAGAATGCAAATCTGCTCTCTGTTGGTGGTTTGGAGTCAGAATTTTTGGCAGCTAAACCTTTGCTCTGTGGTGTCCCTCAGGGGCCAGTGATTTCCCCAGTTTTAATATCTGAACTCACCGGTTACTTTAGTTCAACAATTTGGAATTGATTATAATATTTACTCTGTTGATATTCAGCTCTTTGTGAATATAGGAAATGATCAGTTACAGGCAGTTAATGCTTGTTTATGAGGTGTTAGGGCTTGACTTGAAGTGCATGAGTTTAAGTTAAATCCCTCTAAATCTGAGCATTTATGGATCAGTACATTTGCTAAAGTGATTTTAATTAAACTGTGTATTGATGGAATAGAGCTCCTACAGCAGAAGATGGTGTGCTTCTGGACTTAGATTTTTCTTTTGATCCCCAAATTTCTGCAGCATTTTTCTCTTTTTTTTTTGCTTTCCAACATGATAAGACACTCTGCCCTTTTGAATTAAGGTAACTGTTTCATTCATCAACAGACGTTTTGTATGTGTAAAGCCTGTTTTGCATGAGGGAAAGGATTTTTATAATATATATGATCATCTATGCATATAAAAAAGTCAAGTTCATAAAAAATGTGCCTTCTTTTATGCCATTTATGCATAGACATTCTTGGGGGCATAGTTTTGGTGGAGCAGAGGCAGAATTGCAATGTTTGTACTATTTTATATAATTTGTGAGTATACATATACAATGCATACACAATTACATCCATTCAGAGCTGTTCAAATTCAAACGGAGGGGTCTAGGTTAGATCATGTAAATTTCTGCTAGTATTTTGGAACAGGATCTGCTGACATAGAATCTGTTTGAAAATACATCCAGGAATGGACATTTATGCACAAGTTACATCCATTTTTAACATTTTTCTTTAATGTAAATTTTTTAAACAAAATAGTCAAAGTAAAATAACTTGTATAGAATATCAGGTACATTATAACAGGAAACTATAATAATTACTAATACCAACTAGTAACTGATTCCAGTCTGCAACTATAGAAGGAAGCAAGAGATTGTTGATTACCAGGAAAACAAGAGTTAGGAATTTCAGTAATACTACCAGAATTACACCAGAGTGGACTGACAAAAAATATTTATATGCTAGAAGGCATTCGCGATTGAGGGCCCTTTAAGGGGTGGGAGAACCCTGACCCTTAGCCACAAATTTATTACTTAGGAACAGAGGGGTCCTTTTACCACGCTGTGGGAAAAAGGGCCCTGCAGTAATGGCAGGGGCCGTTTTTTCTACGCACCAGGGCCCTTTTTACTGCAACTGCTTGCCCTGGGTTTTTTTTAGTATAGAGTGTTGCCATGATTTGGGTTTCTGCCAGGTACTTGTGACCTGGCTTGGCCACTGTTTGGAAAATAGGATACTAGGCTAGATGGATCATTGATCTGACCCAGTATGGCTACTCTTAAGTTCTTATGTCTTCCTTCTGGATTCTGTACTTAAAAGTCCATGCCTTGGGGTTTTCAGCCTGTTCCTTCTTTTCTTTTTTTCCTTCCCTTTAACCCCTATTGTACATTTCAGCTGGGTTCAGAAAGGTTCCCTAGTCCTAGGATCAATTCAGAGTTATTTAGCTTCCTTATTGGTGGCCAGATCAGGAACTACCTTTTCCATTATTCTGGGTTCCTTGTCTCTCTGGGCCATGATTGCCTGTCTCATCAGGCAAGTCTATATCTGCCCCTTCCTCAAGACTCACAGTATCCAGCTCCCACTGCCTCTCACAGAAGACTCCTCTTAGTAGGCTGTTTCATCTGGCTCAAAGGACAGTGTATAGCACCAGCCCATTCTTGGCTCCTGGCCTTCTCAAGCCCCACCCCAAGGCTGACTTTCCTTACTTGGTACAGCTCTTCCAGGTTACCTAGGGGAAAAACTTGCTAGGGACTACATTTCCTACTATCCTTTGGGGTTTCTCCTCTTTCAGAGCTGGAACTCTCTGATTCCTGAACTTCTTGCAGTTACCCCTCACTCATGGATCACTCTAATGCCTTTCTTCAGGTCCTTGCCTGTGGCCTGGCTGCTACTTCTGAAGATAGGTGGGCTTACTCTATTTTCTTACCCCCCCTGATATTCAGCCAACAGCAGGTAGTGCTTTTGCTGTTCACTGCCAGTGTTAAACCCGGATACTCAATGCCAGGCCGTTTTCGTTATCCAGTTTCATTTCTGACTACAGCTACTTAACCAGTTAAGCTGATATTTGGTGCTAACCGGTTAAATAGTAACCGGTTAGTGGTTAAAGATAGGCTTGCTATTTATGCAGCCTACTTTAACTGCTAAACATAGGCACTTTGACATTGAATAACCATGCCTAACTGGGTATGTTGCACTATATAGCAGCTAGCCTCTAACTGTGAATATTCAGTGGGAATTACTGGATTTATCATGTGGGAAGGTCCTGTGTTAAAACAAGCTAAGCCCTTAGTTGAACATATTTTAGTAAAATGGCTCCAGAATGTTAGGAATTATTAGGAAAGGAATGGGAAATAAAACAAATGATAATTTAATGCCTTTATATCACCTCATGGTGCGACTGTACCTTGAATATTTTGTGAAACATTCTCAAAAAAGATATAGGAAAATTAGAAAAGGTAGAGAGAGAAGGGCAACCAAAATGATAAAGGAGATGGGTTGACTTCACTATGATGAAGGACTAAAGAGGCTTGGGTTCTTCAGTTTGTAGAAAAGATAGTTGAGAGGAGATATGAAAATATGATAGAGGTCTATAAAATCATGAGTGGACTGGAACGGGTAGATGTGAATTGCTAGTTTACTCTTTCCAAAAGTACAAGAAATATGAGGCATGCAATGAAGTAACTAAGCAGCACATTTAGAACTAATCAGAGAAAATATTTATTCACTAAACATGTAATTATCTCTGGAATTTGCTGCCGTGAGAGTAGCAGGGTCTAAAAAAGGTTTGGACAAGTTCTAAAAGAATAGTCCATAAACTATTAGGTGGACTGCTTATTCCTGGAAAAAGCAACATGAAATCTATTGTACCCTTTTGGGATCACTAGGGAGCCCTTTTACTAAGCTGTGTAGGTGCCTAGGCACGCCCAATGCGTGCCAATTCAGAGTTAACGCCTGGTTACGGCATGGCCCGTGAGATAATTTCATTTTTTATGCGCGCAACGAAAATTGGGCGGTAACTATGACTTGATGCACATAGGCGATTACTGCACAGTTAACGCGAGAGACCTTACCACTAAGTCAATGGCTGGCAGTAAGGTCTCAGACCCAAAATGGACGCACAGCAATTTTCATTTTGCTGCACGTCCATTTTCAGCAAAAATTTTAAAAAGGCATTTTTTGCAGGTATGCTGAAAAATGGACCTGTGCATGCCCAAAACCTGCGCCTACACAACTGCAGACCATTTTTCAGTGAACCTTAGTAAAAGGACTCCTAGGTATCTGTATATATATATACACACATATATTTGATGTATATTTAAGTGCACCTGCTCCCAAAGACATCTGAATGCTATTAAAGTACTCATTTTGCATTGCACTTGACTGAAGGGAATATAGTATTGTCTTATATTCCCTCTTAAGCTTGGTAAAATATAGACATCTGTTTTCTAAATAACTAACATAAGGGTGTATGTTCTTGCACATTATGAGCACATGTACGTTTCTGTGTTGACCCTATTGATATTTTAGGGTGTCCTTTTACTAAGGTGCACTACTAGATTTAGTGCACGCTAATGATTAGCATGTGGTAAATGAAAAGATGCCCATGATATTCCTATGGGCATCTTATCATTTAGCATATGCAAATCGTTAGAGTGCATCTTAGTAAAGAACCCCTTAGACTTTGACAATTGCAAAATAGATGCTGCTGTCACACATAGCCAGCCATGTCCATGCCTGTATGGATTTCAGAAAAGGTTCAAAATCAGCAGAAATTGACAAGTCCTGAGCTGGACGTCTCAATTCTAATTTTATGCCTTTTCTAACGTTAGCTTTTATATAGCATAACATCCATGTGGGTTTAAAAAAACTGCATAAACCATCTCTGCTTTATAGAAACTGTATTTTATATAGCACAAACATTATAAATACAGTGTTTTCTAAGCCATAATTCTTGGCATCACCGGAGAGTTAAAATAGCTCTCTGATTGATTTTGTTGGCTTATTTTATATTAGGGCATTAAAATGACTAGGATTAGATTTAAATTGAATAGCATTACAAACCCCACTGGAAAACATATGGTAGGTAGGACTTCTAGGTTTGAAAATCGCATTTTATTTTAGCAGCAGATGTGAAATAATAAAAATCTGAACATGTTTTAAGAATCAAATTTCACAGTCATCTGATTTTCTCAGAAAGCTCTATGAATGCCAATGTGAATTATTGGAATTTGTGCTTAAGAAACTAGTATCTGTAAATAACAATGAACAGAATTAGGATATCAATGAGTATGTATACACACACACACACACACACACACACAAATACTTTTTTCCTTTATAGATTTTAAAATTAGAGATGACCTTCTATGTTGTTATTCACTTCAAGCTAACATGGTGAAGCATGTAATCAAATCCTGTAAAATAAAGTAAAATTATTGTATTTTCCTTAGTAGTCGACAGTGGTGTGCTGTCAAGCCTTAAAGGGATTCAGTGAATCCCCAGCCTTGCTGTGACACAGTTTTTTTTTTTTTAATTATTTACTGTAAAGTCTGCAGAATCTCTCTTCTCTTCCCTTTCTTTCTCCTTCCTCCTGCTGTGGAGGAGAAGTGGGCTTATGGAAGTGGGGGGAGATGGAAGAAGAGAGATGTACCTGTGTGGTGAGGGAGACAAGATAGATGCTAGATTATGGGCGAAGGAATGAGTGAGTGGGGGAGATGCTGGAGTATGGAGGTTGAGGCTGTGGAGAGAGATGCTGGACTGTGGGAGATGAAAGAACAAGATAGGGGACACACAGAGGTAGGGGAAAATACTAGAAGAGTAAAAGAGGTCATTGATTTGATATACCATCTTCCTATGGTATAACCAAAGCAGTTTACATTTGTTGCCTGTTGGTACTTTGTCTCTAGTGAGTTTTTGTACCTGGGCAGTGGATGGTTAAATGACTTGTCCAGGGTAACAAAGAACCACAGTCGGTATGAAACCTAATTCCATAGGTTCTCAACCCATTAAACTAACCATTAGACTACTCCTTCACTGGAACTGGGGGGGGGGGAGGTGAGAGAGGAAAAAGAAAAGACAGGGAAAGATGCTGGCTCGTGGGAATGGAGTGACAAGAGGCAGAGAGATACTGGGCTCACAGAGGGAGGGAAAGATATTGGATGGGGCATGGATGGAGAGGAGAATGACAGAAGGATTCTAGATCACATGAGGGTTTTGGAAATATAAGGCAGAGAGACACTATGTTGGGTGAGAAGGACAGAGAGAGACTATGTTAGCTGAGAGTGCAGGAAGAGAGGAGAAGATTAACATAGGGAGGGATAGGGACACAGAAGGGAGATACTGGAAATAGGAGAATCATACTGACGTGGACACAGAGGGGAGATGTTGGACATGATGGGGGTATGGGGGTATGGCCACTGCTGTGATGCTAGAATGGGAGAATAGTGAAATAAGGACATAAGGGAGCAGGGACACAGAGGGGATATGAGGGTAATTCTAGTAATCACACTGACCTCTGCTAGGCAGTATAGGACAGACATATAGAAAATAACTGTTTCACACTTTGGAATAAAACATGTCCTATATATAGCTAGCTAAGTTCTATCCCTCTGGATAAATACTGGTAAACTTCAAGGATATGCAACTAATAAAAATAAAATAATGTATTTACAAGGATAGGATATAAACTAAAATGGAAACAGAAATAAATAGGAAGTAAAAGTTATGTCTAAGTGTTTAAAATGTAACAGAACAAAATATTAGAATACAAGTTCTTTAAACGTTAGAATAAGAACTAGTCAGTTATCAATTGGAATAAAAACACACTCCTTGTAGTCAAAATCCTGTCTGTTCATCCCCTGGTAGGAAAATGATTACAGATAGATTATGTACATCTCTTTCTTCTTGAGGATAACTGGAACAGCAGGTTTTGCCCTATCACAGGCAGTGCTCACCCTTGACCTTCAGTTGTTGCTGGTGGTCTGTAGCTCTGAAGAAGAAGTAGGTCAATGATAGGCTGGCAAGTAGATAGATAGATAGATAGATAGATAGATAGATAGATAGATAGATAGATAGATAGATATCACACAGAGGCTTTTACCCCTGCAGGGTAATGCTGGATATGGGGTGAATAGAGATACAGAAGGATGATGCTAAACACAGAGTGAAGGATATGGGCACAGAAAGGAGATGCTTGACAGAAAAAAAAATAGGTAGACAATGATGAGAGATGTTGAACAAGGGGAATATGGACAAAGAAGGGAGATGCTGAACATTTGGAAGGATAAGAATACAGAGGAAAGGTAGATGATGGACATGTAGAAAGAAGAAATGTCAAAAAGATAAGAGACAAGAGTTAGAGAGTTAAGAGAATACAGAGGAAAGCAGAAACCGGAGATTGGGAGCCAATACAATTTTAACAAAATAACTCAAGTAGATGACACATTTTAAAAAATAATTGTATTTTCTATTTATTTATTACAATATATCAGCTTTTGGAATATGAAATTGCCACAGCTGGTTTTAGATAGGGATGGAAAAATTTGAGAGAGGACCCAAGCTCTGCCTCCTTCAGGTTCAGGCTTGTTTGTGAATCTCTCTACCCAGGGGACAACTTCCCTATGAGGAAAGGCTAAAGCAGCTATGGCTCTTTAGCTTGGGAAAGAGACAAATGAGCGGAGATATGATAGAGTTCTATAAAATAAAGAGTGAAGTGGAATGGGTAAACATGAATCACTTGTTCACTTTTTTGAAAAATACTAGGACTTGGGGGCACACAACGAAGCTACAAAGTAGTAAATTTAAAACAAATTGGAGAAAATATTACTTCACTCAACGTGTAATCAAACTCTGGAACTTGTTGCCAGAGAATGTAGTAAAGGCCGTTACCTTAGCGGAGTTTTAAAAAGTTTGGATGCTTCCTAAAAGAAAAGTCCATAAACCATTATTAAAATGACTTGGGGAAAGTCCACTGCTTATTTCAAGGATAAGCAGTATAAAATGTATTGTACTATTTTAGGATCTTGCAAGGTACTTGTGACCTGGATTGGCCACTGTTAGAAACAGGATGCTGGCCTTGATGAAACTTCGATCTGTTCCAGCTTGGTAAAAGGGGGCCTGAGTGAAGTGTAATGGGTAGGCATAAATAGCCCGTTTACCCTTTCCAAAAATACAGGACCCCTTTTACCAAGCTGCGGCAAAAGGGGGCCTGCGCTGGCATTGGTGCATGTTTTTCCATGTGCTGAGGCCCCCTATTACCACAGTGGGTAAAAGGGAAGTCTCTCTTTCCTGCAGGAAATGGCCTTGTGGCAAGTAAAGCACTTGCCGTGTGGTGATTTCAGAGGGGATCCCTTACCGCCACCCGTTGAGGTGGCGGTAAGGGCTCCCACACTAACCCAGCAGTAACTGGGCAGCATGCAGCACTGCCTGATTACCACTGGGTACACTCTGGCACTACAAAAATAAATATATTTTTGTAGAGCCAGATACGTTGCCATGCTATGGGTGGGAAGTACAGCCAGGCTGCTGCGGTAGCCCAGCAGTACTTCCTGTTTAGCGAGCGGTAAGCCTGTGTTGGGCTTACCACTGCTTAGTAAAAGGGGCTCACAATGACCAAGGGGCATGCAATGAAGCTACTAAGTAGTAAACAAATCAGAGAAAATATTTCTTCACTCAATGTATGATTAAACTCTGGGATTCATCGCTAGAGAATGTGATAAAAGTGGTTAGCATAATAAGGTTTAAAAGAGTTCAACAAGTTCCTAAAAGAAAAGTTCATACACCATTATTAAGATGGACTTGGAAAAATCCACGGCTTATATCTGGGATAAGCAGCATAAAATCTGTTTTACTCTTCTGGGATCTTGCCAGGCACTTGTAACCCGGATTGGCAACTGCTGGAAGCAGGATACTAGGCTTGATGGGCCTTTGTTCTGTCCTAGTCAGGGATGTAGCTAGTTGGGGACATGGGCCCCTGCAGATATAGCCCTGGCACCCCTGCTTTCACCAACCCGCCATATTTGACCCCGTCCCGCCGCCGCCAACCCTCCCCTGCCGCCGTCAGGTACCTTTGCTAGCGGGGGTCCCCAACCCCCGCCAGCCGAAGTCCTCTTCAGCGCGGGTCTCTGAGTCCGGCGCGTTGCTGATCTGGATTCTGTTTCTTTGAGTCCTGACGCCCGGCACTTAGGGGGTCGAAAGGGACAGGGGAGGGGCAGCAGCGCTGGGGGGGGGGGGGGGTCAAAAGTGTGGGGGGGTTAAAATGTGCCCCCTCACCTCGGGCTCATGGATGTAGTGGGGGGAAGAGAGAGGAAGTGAGATGAACATGAATGGAGGGGAGAGAGGAGAAATGGCGGACATGGATGGAGTGGGGAGAGGAAAAATGCTGGACATGGGTGGAGGAGAGGGAAGGGAGAGAGAAGAAATGCTGGACATCGATGAAGGGGAGGGAAGAGAGAGGAAGGAGATGAGATGAGGGAAAAGGAAGAGAGGAGAAAAACTGCACATGGACAGAGAAAATAGGCAGAAGCTAGATCCACTGGACAGTGAAGTCTGCGGAAGACCCAGCTTTTACTTATGGAGGGCAAGAAATGAAGAAGAAAGGAGGAAAGTAAAGAAATAAATGGAAAGGAAGCCCTGGAAATGGAGTTAAAAGGATAGATAAAGAGCAGCAATCAGATACTGAGCCAGCATGATCAGAAAAACAAAGTCACCAGACAACAAAGGTAGAAAAATTCATTTTATTTTCATTTTAGTGTTTGTAATATGTCCACTTTGAGAATTTACATCTGCTATCATATTTTGCAATGTATAGCAATGTGTTTCTTTCTGTTTTTTCTGCTATTGTGCTGCATGCAGAGTCTAACTTCTTAGGATTTCAGGTTAATTTTTAAAGAATTTGAAGAGAGGCTATCTCTGTTCTGCATGTAACATGGAGGGGCATAATTGAACGACGCCGGCCAAATAGTTGGCCGGCCCTCTATTTGGCCGGCGCCACGAAAAGCAGTCCCAAACCGCATTATCGAAAAGATGGCCGGCCATCTTTAATTTCGATAATACGGTTGGGGTCGGCCAAATGTCAGAGATAGCCGGGTTTGAGATGACCGGCATCATTTTTCACCAATAATGGAAACTAATGCCGGCAATCTCAAACCCAGCCAAACCCAAGGCATTTGGTCATGGGAGGAGCCAGCATTTGTAGTGCACTGGTCTCCATGATATGCCAGGACACCAACCGGGCACCCCAGGGGGCACTGCAGTGGACTTCAAAAATAGCTCCCAGGTGCATAGCTCCCTTACCTTGGGTGCTGAGCCCTCCAAATCCCCCCCAAACCCACTCCCCACAACTGTACACCACTACCATAGCCCTTAGGGATGAAGGGGGTACGTACATGTGGGTACAGTGGGTTTTGGGGGGTTTTGGAGGGCTTAACATTTACCACCAGAAGTGTAACAGGTAGGGGGGGATGGGCCTGGATCCACCTGCCTGAAGTGCACTGCACCCACTAAATACTGCTCCAGGGACTTGTATACTGCTGTCAGGAAGCTGGGTATGACATTTGAGGCTGGCAAAAAAAAAAAAAAATTGGGGTGGGGGGGGGGTGGGAGGGGGTTGGTGACCACTGGGGGAGTAAGGGGAGGTGATCCCCGATTCCCTCCGGTGGTCATTTGGTCAGTTGGGGTGCCTTTTTAAAGCTTGGTCCTAAAAAAGAAGGGACCAAGTGAAGCCGGCAAAATGCTCGTCAGGGCCGGCTTTCTTTTTTCCATTATCAGGCGAAGCCGGCCATCTTGTGAGCACGCCCCAGTCCCTTCCCCCGTCCAGCCTTCGCTACCCTACCGACACACCCTCTTGAAGTTTGGCCGGCTCCGTGACGGAAAGCAGTTGGTGCTGGCCAAAATCGGCTTTCGTTTATACCGATTTGGTCGTGTTCAGGAGATCGCCAGCCATCTTCCGATTTGTGTCGGAAGATGGCTGGCAATCTCCTTCGAAAATAAGCTGGATGGTAACATAGTAGATGACGGTAGAAAGACCTGTACGGTCCATCCAGTCTGCCCAACAAGATAAACTCGTATGTGCTACTTTATGTGTATACCTGACTTTGATTTGTATCTGCCATTTTCAGGGCACAGACCGTAGAAGCCTGTCCAGCACTAACCCTGCCTCCCAACCACTAGCCCCGCCTCACCCCCACTGTCTCTGCCACCTAATCTCCGCTAAGCTTCCAAGGATCCATTCCTTTATGTGTGACTGCAAGGCCAAGTGTCTGAATAGGGATCTGTTGTTAGGTTCTGAGATTTTGATAACACAAATGTTTTTCAGAGTTGGCAAGACTGTCTGTTCTCCTAATTCCTGGTCTGTATGCTAATTGGGTTTGTGTCATTTTGGTTATACTGCAGAGATTTTTTTTTTCCTGGAAAAGGGCTTCTAAAACAGACGTCATGTTATGAGAATCAGGTGTTCAGCATTAAAAGTTTATATTTATTTACTTATTTATGGCATTTTATCCCACATTAAACATAAATTAGATTGCAACCTGGGAGCATTTAATTTTTTTTTTCCTGGAGAGAGGAATGTATCCCCCCCCCCCGGCTCTCTCACCGGCTCTGCAGTTTGGGGGGGGGGGGGGCGCAGAGGTGGACCGCGGAGAGAGCCTGTTAAACATTTACCAGTACACCACTGGCTGTAACCCTGATTTGCTATACCTTTGGGTCTTTTTATTTGATATTTGTGAATGTCCACACTATAGCTTTTGCAAGAAGACAATTAACATGTTATTTAGCTATGTTAATTCCTTGGATGCTATGGCTGCCACCACTGACCAAAAATGTGTTTTATCGGAGGACCAGAGGTAGCTTTTCTTGTTTAAAAATAATAATATCAATAAGACTAATGTAGCTAATAAAAATGGAAAGCTTTTTTTATGAACATCAGTTTTGAAAAGAAGATGAAATCTGGCCATAATTCCATCCCATAAAACTGCAATAAAGAACAAAATCACTTAAACACATTTTAAACACAGGCTACAAGATATCTAACACATGCACATTTTCACCCAGATATGCAGCCACGAGTGTAATATCAGATTTTTAATTATATTTGATCACAATGGTTCTATTGAAAAGACAGTAACCAGTGGTTCCCTTTAATTACCTATATACAGTTTCTAGAAACCATAGAAAAAAAAGGCTCCTTTATGATTTTTTACATGCTGTCGCATTTCAGTTAACTTCTGCAATCACTTTTGCCCTCAATCACTCAGTCTTTGTGATTTGTATTTGTATGAAAAGAAAAGTACTTACCAAAATAAAAAAGCAAAGCATATGCTTTTTAAAGATTTCTATAGTACAGTAGAAGGTTAATTGGTAATCTGCAGCCTGAAGAAATGTTGAGATTATTTTTTTTTGGTTGAATTTTCCCAAATAGTTTGTTTGAAGATTATTTTAAAGCTATTATTCAGTGTTTGAAGAGTTAACTAAAGAGACATATATGTGCATATAGGGAGAAATAAATGTTGATTTGTAAATATCCAGATCAGGGCCATCATTTTAGAAGACCAGATATGCATATGTATGTCCAGTTTAAAATTGAGGAAAAGCCTCACTAGGTATTGGGGTCACTCCGTTGTTAATCACTTAGTCAGCCTTAGGGAGCCCCCTCACTCATCACTGGCATAAAAACCTCCAACTGTTCTTTAACATTAGTTTTACTTTATTCAACTTAACCAGACTTATAATGTTAAAATTGAACTTATATCTGTCTGCAGCTGCTCAGTCTCGTATAACTGATACAAATGCATACAGGCTATAACTTTATGAGGTGGAGCATGGTATTCCTCTCTACATTCCTGATGGCAGCCTATAGGAGGATGGTATGTTGAAGGTGTGTGACGTCAGTATTATAAAAACCACACGCCATATTGAGTTTTGACCAGACTAAGGGAACAGGACTGAGCAGCAAAGTGAGGCGTTATGATAAAGTTTGTGGTGAAAGTGAGGTACAGTAAGGAAACGATTGCTGAAACAAGTGTGCTCTTTTGCAGAAGACAGTCGAGTACGCCACGGACCATGAAGCAGGAATCAAAACCTTGACCCAAGTTGGCCGTGGGCAGTTATACGAGACTGAGCAGCTGCAGATATGTTTAATTTTAACATTATGAGTCTGGTTAAGTTGAATAAAGTAAAACTAATGTTAAAGAACAGTTGGAGGTTTTTATGCCAGTGATGAGTGAGAGGGCTCCCTAAGGTTGACTAAGTGATTAACAACGGAGTGACCCCAATACTTATTGAGGCCTTTCCTCCATTTTTATAAACATCACCACAATGAGAAATAGTAGAAGGGATCAGATTGAGCTGATTAGTTAGCACAACATTGAGATCCTCTTCTTGATCTGTGCTTATATATACAGTATAAAATTGACACATCTTCATCTCCTGGAATAGACACATTATTTGAAAAAGAAAATATAACTTGGGCAGAAGATACCTATCTATCTGTAGAAAAATAGGGAAGTATACATGTACAAAATGCCAGTGTAGCATAGCAAGAAATAAAGGAAGCAAGTTGTGGCAAAATAGAGATACATATGTTTCCCGGGTCTAGCCATCATCAGCCCATCTATAATCCACAGTTTACAGTTGGTAAGGTCCACATATTTGCAACCCCATCTTGCTAGAGATACATGGGTGACAGGAGAATTGAATCAGGGACGAGCTATGGACGTAATCTACTTAGATTTCAGCAAAGCTTTTGACACGGTTCCCCACAGGAGGCTCTTAAATAAACTGGATGGGCTGAAGATAGGACCCGAAGTGGTGAACTGGATTAGGAACTGGTTGACGGACAGACGCCAGAGGGTGGTGGTGAATGGAATTTGCTCGAAGGAGGGAAAGGTGAGTAGTGGAGTGCCTCAGGGATCGGTGCTGGGGCCGATTCTGTTCAATATATTTGTGAGTGACATTGCCGAAGGGTTAGAAGGTAAAGTTTGCCTATTTGCAGATGATACTAAGATCTGTAACAGAGTGGACACCCGGGAGGGAGTGGAAAACATGAAAAAGGATTTGAGGAAGCTAGAAGAATGGTCTAAGGTTTGGCAATTAAAATTCAATGCGAAGAAATGCAAAGTGATGCACTTAGGGAATAGAAATCCACGGGAGACGTATGTGTTAGGCGGGGAGAGTCTGATAGGTACGGACGGAGAGAGGGATCTTGGGGTGATAGTATCTGAGGATTTGAAGGCGACGAAGCACTGTGACAAGGCGGTGGCCGTAGCTAGAAGGATGTTAGGCTGTATAGAGAGAGGTGTGACCAGCAGAAGAAAGGGGGTGTTGATGCCCCTGTACAAGTCGTTGGTGAGGCCCCACCTGGAGTATTGTGTTCAGTTTTGGAGGCCGTATCTTGTTAAGGATGTAAAAAGAATTGAAGCGGTGCAAAGAAAAGCTACGAGAATGGTATGGGATTTGCGTTACAAGACGTATGAGGAGAGACTTGCTGAGCTAAACATGTATACTCTGGAGGAAAGGAGAAACAGGGGTGATATGATACAGACGTTCAAATATTTGAAAGGTATTAATCCGCAAATGAACCTTTTCCGGAGATGGGAAGATGGTAGAACGAGAGGACATGAAATGAGATTGAAGGGGGGCAGACTCAAGAAAAATGTCAGGAAGTATTTTTTCATGGAGAGAGTAGTGGATGCTTGGAATGCCCTCCCGCGGGAGGTGGTGGAAATGAAAACGGTAACGGAATTCAAACATGCGTGGGATAAGCATAAAGGAATCCTGTGCTGAAGGAATGGATCCTCAGGAGCTTAGTCAAGATCGGGAGGCGGGGCTGGTGGTAGGGAGGCGGGGATAGTGCTGGGAAGACTTATACGGTCTGTGCCAGAGCCGGTGGTTGGGAGGCGGGGCTGGTGATTGGGAGGCGAGGATAGAGCTGGGCAGATTTATACGGTCTGTGCCAGAGCCGGTGGTTGGGAGGCGGGGCTGGTGGTTGGGAGGCGAGGATAGAGCTGGGCAGATTTATACGGTCTGTGCCAGAGCCAGTGGTTGGGAGGTGGGGCTGGTGGTTGGGAGGCGGGGATAGTGCTGGGCAGACTTATACGGTCTGTGCCCTGAAGAGCACAGGTACAAATCTAAGTAGGGTATGCACAAAAAGTAGCACATATGAGTCATCTTGTTGGGCAGACTGGATGGACCGTGCAGGTCTTTTTCTGCCGTCATCTACTATGTTACTATGTTACTATGTTTATGTGTAGAATACCTGTTTATATGATAGCTGCCTGCCACATACATGGGCCTTTCTGCAGTGCCCTGAAGCCTGGCACTATGAGCTGCAGGGAGCCACAACAATGTGTTTCTGGTCTCTCATAACACACCACCCTCTACCAGTTCTCTACACACATGAGCAACATGGCTGCCAGGAGGGAGTACATCTTCTCCCAGGTGGAGAGCAACCTGGCAGTATTAGTAATGGCTAATTAGGGTTGCATATACCAGCCTGGTAGCACAGTAGCACACGTTGAAGCACATACTATAACATGATGGGCATATAGAAGACTCCAGATGACTCTGGAAAAGTAAGCCTCAACATTATACTCATGGCTCCATGCCCACACTTTCCAGCTACCTGGTAGTCTTTCACTCTGGTGCGTGTCTATATGCCAGCACCCTTATTTGGGACCCAAAATAAGGGTGCTGGCACATAGACACACACTACAGTGAAAGACTCTGCCATTATAGACTGGTGAGTATGACGCTGGTGCCAGGCAAAATGGTAGAGACTATTATAAAAAAAAAAATACAGAGCAAAAATGAGGATGTTATAATGTCTTTTTATCGCTCCATGGTGTGACTGCACCTCAAATATTGTGCACAGTTCTGAAGAAAGATATAGTGGAATAAGAAAAGGTATAGAGACGAGTGATAAAAATGATAGAGGGGATGGGACAACTTCCCTATGAGGAAAGGCTAAAGTGGCTAGGACTCTTCAGCTTGGAGAAGAGATGGCTGAGGGGAAATATGATAGAGATCTATGAAATAATGAGTAGAATGGAATGGGTAGATTTAAATCGCTTGTTTACTCTTTCCAAAAAATACTAGGACTAGGGGGCATGCAATGAAGCTACAAAGTAGTACATTTAAAACAAATCAGAGAAAACATACAAAGTAGTAAATTTAAAACAAATCAGAAAACATTTCTTCACTCAACATATAAACTCTAGAATCCATTACCAGAGACTGTAGTAAAAGCAGTTAGCTTAACGGGGTTTAAAAAAGGTTTGGCTAGCTTCCTAAAAAAAAGTCTATCAGCCATTATTAAAATGACTTGGGGAAAACCCACTGCTTATTTCTGGGATAAGCAGCATAAAATGTATTGAGCTTTTTTGGGATCTTGCCAAGTATTGTGACCTGGATTGGCCACTGTTGGAAACAGGGTGCTGAGCTTGATAGACCTTTGGTTTGTCCCAGTGTGGCAATACTTATGTACTTATGATTGCTGCACTAGGGAGGTTTTTTATGCCAATGATGTAAATTTACCCTGGAAAATCCTGCCATTTGCAGAAGTCTTGCAGGGGAGCCTAGCGGTAGTTCTGACCCCCACTGAACACCATCCCCGGTGATAGAAAATATTCTTGCATTTTCTAGCACCAGGGGTATGTCTGGTTATTGCTGGGCTACCACGGGAGCCTTACTGCCTCCTAAATAAGAGAAGGTAAGGGCTCTCACAGGAAATGGACATGCAGCAAGTGTTTAACTTACTGCATGGCCATTTCCTTCCTTAAAAAAAAAAGCCTTTTACCAGCGGTGGTAAAAATGGGCCTTGGCATGCGGCAAACCATCGCTTGGTAAAAGAAGCCTCATATAAACATACATAAACAAATAACCACCAACAAAAAACACATAACAATGTATGCCAAGACACATGGAGGGGCATAATCGAACGGAAATGCCTATCTCCATGGGCGTTTATCTCCGAGAACGGGTCCGTAAAGGGGCGGGCCGAACCGTATTTTCGAAAAAATGGACGTTTTTGAGCTGGGCATTTGTTTTTTTTTAGCAATAATGGAAACTAAAAACGCCCAGCTCAAAAACGTCCTAATCCGAGCCATTTGGTCGTGGAAGGGGCTAGGATTGGTAGTACGCTGGCCCCCCTGATATGCCAGGACAGCAACTGGGAACCCTAGGTCAGTGTGATGGACTTCAGAAAAAGCTCCCACATGCATAGCTCCCTTACCAAGGGTGCTGAACACCCAATCCCCCTCCCCCAAAACCCACTACCCACAAATGTACAACGCTACCATAGCTCTTAGGGGTGAAGGGGGCACCTACATATGAGTACAGTGGGTTTTGGAGGCCTCCCATTTACCAGTACAAGTGTGGCAGGTGGAGGGGGGATGGGCCTGGGGCCACCTGGCTGAAGTGCACTGCGGTACGCACTAAAAGTGCTCCAGGGACCTGCATACACGCAGGCCTCTAGGACTGGTTGCTGCTGTATAACATTGGCACACCAGTTGACACCTGAAGAATAATCTCTCCAAAAGCGTCCTTTATTGGAATAACCGCGTTTACTCACAGTTAACTGCAGATCAGAGGTTGTGCCCCACTGGCAACGAGTCTCCCTGGTACTGAGATGAGCAGTAGGTCAGAGCTGGCAGAATGCTGTACAATGCCCTCTTTCAGCCACATTCAAGGGAAGAACTAAGTTGTCTAACGTGGCGAACACAGGAAAGGGAACTAAAACTGGCTTACAAAAATGGCCACTACCGCATGGACTACAACAGGAAACACAACAGGGCACACTCTGACCCAGTAGGCAGGGGGAAAAGCACCATGGGAGAAGAGCCTACCAACTACCAACATCGTGAGACTGTAACACAAGCTAATGAAATCACGGAGCCCAATATCCTACACCCACCACAATGCAATGCTGATGTGACACTGTACTGCACCCGAGAGCCACATCTGACCCAGGGAAAAGCTGTGACAGGATCGAACACATTCTGCTGTCATGGAGGTGGGTACGGCATTTGAGGCTGGCATACAGGCTGGAAAAAAGTTTGTAAAGTGGGGGTTTTTTGATGGGAGGGGGTTAGTGACCACTGGGGGAGTCCGGGGAGGTCATCCCCGATTCCCTCCAGTGGTCATCTGGGCAGTTGGAGCACTTTTTTGGGACTTGTTCATGAAAAAAAGGCTCCAAAAAAAGTGACCCAAAATCGCGGTAAAAATGCCTTTTTTTTTTCGATTATCAGCTATAGAAGCCCATCTCTCCTCGGCTGATAACCACGCCCCAGTTCCGCCTCCACCACGCCTCCGACACACCCCCATCAACTTTATTCGTTTCCGCGACAGAGTGCAGTTGGAAACGCCCAAAATCGGCTTTCAATTATACCGATTTGGGCGCCTTTGCGAGACAAACGTCTATCTCCCGATTTAGGTCGCACTATAGGCGTTTTTCTCTTTCGAAAATAAGCAGGATAGCGAAGTAAACTACTAATGTCTATATAAAATATTCTAAAAATAGGTGTCTGTTTGTCCTCCAAATCTAGGTGACTTGTTATAAATTTACCCTCTTAAGACACAATTCAGCTATGAGATTTATTGCCGTAAATTGTGTTTAAAACTAGTAGCATAGTTGAGTCTTCAAAGGTTAGATGAAGTTTCTGGAAGACAGATCCTTAAATAATTATTATGCAGGTTGACTACTTGTGTGTCCTTGCATATTGCTTAAGGGAGATAGCAACATTTCATTTTACTTAGCCTTGGTTCATAAATTTGCAACTCACCTATCATTACATTCTGAAGTAGTTAGCAATTAAAACACAATATTTAGGCAGAAGGGCCTCAGAGAGACTAAGCCAGGCCTGGGCAGAGCCGTCGCCGGGCCTGCACCCCTCCAGTTTCGCAGCTGCCCCCTACCTGAAAGGATTACTGCTGCCGCCGCCGCCGCCCACCACAACTGTAAATACCTGAGGGGAAAATCAGCCACTTGGAAGGCAATGCGGCAGACTGTGAAGAAGAGAAGTGCTGGAGGAAGATCTCTTCTGCTGGCAGGGCCCACCAACCTGCTGTGTCTGCTTCTCTGGGTCCCAGCCTCCAAGTGGGAACCCAGCGCTGGAGCTTTCTCTCTCCTGCTCCTGTCGGGACGTGATCACCCAGGTCCCGTCAGGAGCAGGAGAGAGAGAGATACCCCGGAGCCGGGCCCCCTTGGAGGCCCGGGGAATTTTCCCCTCCTGCCCCACTCTCGGTGGCCATTAGGCAGCAGTAGACAGCATCATCAGCTATTTCAGGTCAGGTTATTCAGTGTTGGGCCATATCTGGAAATTGACAGTGAATATCTGAGTCATCAGTGGTACCCAGAAGTTATCACATAAGGCCAATATTCAGTGCTATACTTGCCTTCATTATTGTAATCAATTAAAAACACTTCTCTTGACGTATAAAGCTTACAATCTGAATCAACCAATGTATTTATCTGCCCTGACAATACCATGCACTCCATCACATGCTTTATGTTCTTTGGACTCAAATTGGCTTGTCCTTCCAAGTCCAAAGGGTAACTCAATATGAATCTGCTCGTCACTCTGCTTTCTTTTTTTCTGGCACCGAAACTGTGGAATGATTTCCCACCATATATACGAAACAAACTTTCTTTACCCAAGTTCAAGTCCCTACTAAAGACCCATTGTTAAATTTTTGCCTTTAATGTCGCCTTATAATACTTTATCTTTTTGCAGAGGAGGTAATTGGCAAATCTGTTAGAAGCTTATTTAACTAGTGGAATGAGTGAGCCTTATGGGTATGGAACCTTCTTTCCTTTTATCAATGGAGTTTCTTTTTCATTTTATTATGTGCTATATATTTTAATATTGTACAACTTTAAGATCTGTCTTGTTTCAGAATTAGTAGTATAGTAAGTTTTAATAAACATAAATATAAACAGAAAAATATCTAATAGGCTAAAGACAGCACTGCTTTTCATTAAGAGGGCCTTTACTAACCTACCTGCATTAAATAGCTAATACGGGGTTTACCATGCAGTAGACAATAGTGCAGACCCAAACTACTGTTTCTTGCATTAAAAAGGTAGCCCCAGTAGTAAAAGTCCTGCATTATCTGTCTAAAGCGGGTGTGGGCTGGATCTGGGTGTGACATGGATGAGTGGAGATGTGGCTGGTTGTGACAGAGGAGGTGGTAAGTGCTGTTGCATTACCAACAGTCTGGTAATGTAGTGTACCGATGCTGGTGGTGCACTGGCACGTCCCATGATTCCCCCACCCCTGTTCAGACCATGCACCCTCTGATATAACTTGAAATCCCCGATCGGGATCCTGCATCCCTAGTCACATTCCAATACCTGCCACTGCACCTGATCCCTTCCCCACACCCTACAACCACAATACACAGATCCTCTAACAACCCATCCCCTCCTGACACACTCTTGACACCTGCCAAAACAAACCCTGCCCGAACACACTCTCTACACACCTGGCATGAACTACTGCTTCCTGACAGAACTGTGACCCCTCCCCCAATCAACAGCCTAACATGCCTGACCCCCCCCCCCCCCACCCAACACCCCTGATACATATTGCAGAACTGAAACAAGGACAATCCTAATCAAAATCCCTGCCCCCTCTTGCCTATCCTCCCTACCTCTAATCCCCCTGGACTTACACTAGGGGTCATTAGTGCTATTTTGGAGTCAGGCACCTACTTGGGTTGCAGCAATAGTGGATCACTGCCATCTAAGACTCATTGTACCACCAATGCTGACTACCATGTAAGTCCCAGAGGGAGACTGGGGTGATGGGGGAAGGGTAGTCATGAGGGGGTAGGAGTTTTTGATCAGAAGTTCAGGGCTTAGTGAAGGGCGTGGTCTTCTTTGTTGGCACCCCAATTCAGATCATAGGTGTCAGGCATGTCATCAGAGTGTGTGGGGTATTGATTGGGGGCAGGTCATCGTTATATAAGGGAGTGAGGTTAGTGCTGGTTTGTGTCTGGGAGGTGTCATAAATGTGTCAGGAGCTGGTTTGTTGGTGAGAACAGTATATTGTGATTGGAGGCTGTAGGGTAAGGATCGGCTGTTGTGTGTGTGTGTGTGGGGGGGGGGGGGGGGGTGTCAAGAGTGTGTTAGGGGATCAAAGAGGAATGTGGGGGTGCAAGACTACCACTTTATCAGACAGATAGGACATTTATTTCCACCCTATCTGCAACTGGATGTAACACAGTGTCATAAGGTATAATTAGTGTTGGGCTGTTGGCTTGTGTGGTAAATGCTAGGCAGATGCTGGACATGCCCCCCTGCATTTATTGCACTGACTTTGCAGTTACTACATGTTAATTTTTGCATTAAATGTGTGGTAACTGCACAACTTAACAAGTTAAGGTAAAGGAGCCTCCTATAGGTATAGTACAAAGGAATGGCACAATTACTCAGCAGGAGCAATTAGCACACCATAATGTCTAAGGTGTGTTATCTCCTCTCTCTGGATTTGGAATAAAATTACTGGACTATGCAAGCTCTGACACAGATAATAAATCTATTTTATTGTAGATAACAAGGATCAATACAAAAATTAAAGCTAGCATGGAAAAATATATAATTCTCTGGCAACAAATAAACCATTAAATAGATCTGATCTAGTAAAATGCACTAATAATTCCTAAGAGTTACCAATCAGCCCTGACTTCATTTTTGCCTTTCAAAAAGATATTTTTAGATAACCAAACCACTGAAGTATTCCAAATTCACTTTATGGATCACTGAGTCCCAGGTAAGACGAAATTCAGTCTTCCTTAGGATCTAGCTGTTTTTCAACAGTGAGTCACATTTGCCTAAGCAAAATGGTCTGAAATGCAGGAATAGCTTCCCCTCTCAGCCACAAAGATCAGAGATCATCAGTATATGGGGTCCCAGGCACAGTGTCTTCTCCGAGGAAGTGCAAACAGTCTTTTGCAGAAAGGCTGGGAACCTAGTTATCCTGATCTGGCACAGAGTGATGACTAACAGGATATGATGAACAGTGTCTCTGACTAGATGCGATTCAGGGTTTTCACTGCCCCAATCCGAAGTCCCAATCCATCTCTCCAGCCTGCTTGGGGGTCCACCTGCTTCTTCTTTTTCCAGGGCAGAACTGGTTATAAGTAGTGCAGAATAGGAGCTGACTCTGGGGGTGCTTGAGCACCCCAATATTGAGAAAATCCCATGTATGTGTCCTAGGATTGGGGTTATATCCATTGGGTTTAGCATCCCCAATAATTTTGAAAAGTTTGTATCTATTGTTGCCTCCCACAGTTGTTCAAGCTATCCATGGCTGGGAACCTCATTCACCTCAGGTCCACACAGTGAACAATAGACAAAGATGTATTCAGAGAAGCAGTGTCCTTGATGGTAGGGCACATAATCCACAAAACTGCAAGGCAGGGACTTTTGTAGAAACCATACCATGATTCAGAGCATAAGTTAAGCCTCAGGCCAACAAGGCTGACCCAGGAAACATCCCTATACTCCAAGTTTTCTTTTTTTTCTTTTTTTTGGTGGTGGGGGGGGGGGGGGGGAGACCAATCGCCAAGCAACAGCAATGGGGCCAGAAGAACTCTCTCAGATGGTGTCCACAACAAAGTCTTTATTCAAATTGGTAAAATCAGCTAGGTCGTTGATTTTACCGATTTGAATAAAGACTGTTGTGGAAACCATCTGAGAGAGGTCTTCTGGCTCCATTGTTTTTGCTTGACATTTGATCTTCAGTGGAGTGGTCACCTTCTGTTGGCATTGACGGGGGGAGATCAATGTCATAAATAGTGTGTATTATTGCTCAAAGGTCTGTACTATTGCGCAATAGCATGCAGTAGTTATTGATAGACATACTATTGAAAAATAATGTACCTACTGATCAATATTGTGTGCTATTGACAATAGTGATCACTATTGAGTGATAATACATACTACAGACATCATGGGGAAAAAATGTAATTTCAGATTTGCTCCTGTCATTTTGCGGTTAAAAATAATATGAAACAACATAATCCTCTCAATATTCATAGTGATTTAAGCGGGTAGGAGAGGTCAAGAGCTGTCCTAAATCTACTCACTTAGCTATGCAGCTGTTGGCACTGAATATCGCTGGCACTCGCATAACCCCTGGCTCTGTAGGGGTCTTTTCTTGCTGTCTCACCTTTGCTGGTTAGGCCTGAATCATCTTTTCCTGATCTTATATGGATTCTGCAGCTTGAGGCCTGAATACATCAGAGACCAGCTTTCTTCAAGGAAAAATACTTCTTGGCATAACTGTGCTAGTGACTTCACCATCCAAGTACATGTGTTTATGTGCACTTGCCTCCAGTTTATCTCCTGGGGACACATGGAGGGATGCATTTCTCAGAGACAGTGTCTCTGGTACATCTGTGAACTATGGAGGGGAGTTTGCTACCATCAGGCTTGTGACTGATAAGATATTCTTGCTGGAAGCTCATAAGACCTCATTTTCATGACTGTGCATATCTGCTGGACATAGTTTGTGATTAGTCCATAGGTGTGACCTGGACCCAGAGGAATGCCAATGCTGGGCATGAGAGCGAGAAAGAGTGGAAGAAGAGGAGATTGCCTGGTGGATAGTTCTCGCTTGGAGGAGCTAGAGACTATTTTCTCTAAACACCTGTGATTCCCTGTGCTGAAAGCTGACAATGTTAAGTTCAGCCACAGCTGGGTTACTCAGTCTCTGTCTTCCATGGCAGTGGCGTTCCTGGGGGGGCTGGCACCCAGGGCGGATTGCCGATGCACCCCGCCCCCCGGGTGCAGCTCCCCCCCCCGATGCAGTGCAGCCCCCCCCCCCCCGGCTAAAGGACACCCCCGCGAAGGAACCCCCCCCGCCGGGTGCACGCTGCTGGGGGGGGGGTGCCGCGCGCGCCTGTCCTCCGTTGTTCCAACAACGGAGGACAGGCACGTGCGGCACCCCCCCCAGCGACGTGCACCCGGGGCGGACCGCACCCACCGCCCCCCCTAGGAACGCCACTGTTCCATGGGCCTCTCTGGCTTACTCTGGCCTATGTAAACAGGGCCCTAAGTTTTTGTAAAGGGGGCAATGGAGGGTTTAAGGGGACTTTTACTAAAGCTTAGCTCGAGTTATCTGCAGCAAGGCCTATAGGAATAAAATGGGCCCTGCTGCAGATAACTCAAGCTAAGTTTTCGTAAAAGACCCCCTAAGGGCCCTGTTTACTAAGGTGCGTTAGTGTTTTTAGGTTGCCCACACTTAGCGCACACGCTAATCATGTAGGCGCCTATAATGATATTGTAGGCACGTACATGGTTAACGTGAGTTAACGTGCCTATAACGCTGCTTAGTAAACAGGGCCCAAAGTGACTTGCCCAGTGTCATGAGGAGTTACAGTGGGAATCGAACCCCAATCACCAGGATCAAAGTCCACTGCATTAATCATTAGACTACTCCTCCATTCTGTAAATGTGTGCCTTACTCATACTCCACTCAAACTCTGTCCATGTGTACACCTACCTGCAACCTACATGCTATTGTAGATGTACATGTATTTGCACAATAGTGCTTTTCGGCACATTTATAGAATTATTTCTGTGGTGAACAGCTTTGTGAAACTGCTATGGTTCTTATTTTTAAATTACTAGTGTCAAGTAATACCACAGAAAGAGTTGTAAGAATATTCTTTTAAGATAGCATTTACCTCTTTGAAATAGTAATTTTATTTCTGCCATAGAGGCCGACTCAGTCTTTTATATAAACAAAGCCTGATTCATTTACACATGTATTCCTTGATGGCATCAATTGTTTGGGCACTCGCCCAGTAAGAGATCATGCTGGCACTGTCCTGTTGACATCAGTTTGTTTTTCTGCTGTGCTGCAAATCAAGCCAAATGTTTGGGATTGGGGTTTGGCAGTGCAGTTTTATTCTTTTAAAAATATGAAGTGCTTTATCATCTCTATTGGCGATGTATAAACATAGTTGTGAAATTTGGAGACAAATCTCTACAATAATCTGAATATAGCATCTCTAAAATGCATTATAAATTTATTGAGGTTCCCAAGAGTCATTTCATTCATGCATATGGTGGCATTTGTTTTTCTTCCTTTGCTGGGATCTTAGTCACTCTTGATGACTTGCTAATTAATTGGCAAAGAGTCATGAGAAGCAATGGCAGAAAAGGGAGATATGTGCAATCTGTTTGTCATCCTTTTCTAATAGCTTTGTGGATCATTTTGAGATGCACTAAATAATGCAGAAACAAATATACAGTGGATATCGCAGAAGGTCTCTTAATTGATGCACACTTTCATTGTTTATGTATTTACTTTGGGTTTTATTTTAGCTTTTGGTGATTTTCTTTCCTTTTAAACTTGGTTCTGCAGTGTAAGTTATGTGGATAATTTTAGGTATGGAATAAAAATATGAAGGAGCAAAATAGTATTTCATCTTTCATATTATGCCAAGAGGAGCTCTGCAGAAGCTGACACTAATGTTATGCAGGTTATTGCAAATTCGATTCAATAATAATGTCAAAATGATAAAATCCTAGAATCAGAAGCCTACTTATGTAATGAAACAAGAGTAACCAAATGATCTCACATGAACAAAGAACTCACTCTAAGATGCTGTTCACACATATATACAAATGAGAGATCAGTAAGTAACAGGCAGCAGAGACTATTGGTTGCATAGTTCAGCATACAACCAGTAGCAAAAATCAAGTCACTAACCATTGCTTCAAATGTTTGGTCCCTTGCATGCATATCCAACATGGGTTGTGTTTTTCTGAAGTATTGACATCATCAGGAATGAGTGAACTGCTAACTAAAAATATAAAAATAAAATCACTCATACTAATACATCAACCACAAATCAAAAAAACAAACTAAGTACTACTTACCATTCAGCATAAATGATACCAAAATCTGCAACAGGGAGGTAAGCCAGAAGGAGTGGGGAAAAAAATAAAGAAGGATCTAGCAAAGCTTGAGGAATGGTCTAGAACAGGGGTTCTCAACCCAGTACTCGGGACACACACAGCCAGTCATGTTTTTAGGACACCCACAATGAATACGCATGAGATAAATATGCATGCACTGCCTCCTTGGTATGTAAATCTACTTTGTACATATTCATTGTGAGTATCCTGAAAACCTGGCTGGCTAGGGGTGTCCCGAGGACTGGGTTGAAAACCCCTGTTTCAGAGTATAGCAGTTAAGATATAGTGCTGAAAAGTGCAGGATCAAACTTTTGAGATTAAAAAAAAACCAACCAACCCCCCCCCCCCCCCCACACACACACACACAAAACTAAGGGAATGGCAATAAGGGATGAAATATTTCTGAATACCAGAGAAAAGCAGAATCAAGATATGGTAGACAAACAGATGGAAAAGATGAAATCAAAAGCCCAAAGGATACGTAGGTGCATAGAGAGATGAATGGTCAGCAGGAAAATGCACAGGAAATGGGTCTCTTTCAATTAAAAAGAAGCTCTGGAATTAGGAGTCATAGGATAAAGGTGAAAGAAGACAGACTGAAGAGTAATCTAAGGAAAAAAGTCTTTATATAAAAGATGGTAGATGTGTGGTACAGCCTCTCAGGAGAGATGTTTGAGACAGGGACAGTATCTGAATTAAAAAAAGCATACAGCAAGCATAGAGGATCTCTGAAGCACTGATGCTCCAAAGTAAATGCAGCCGATAGAGGCCATTAGTGCTGTACTACTGCCCCGTTTACCTGTGTAGAATGTTCAGAGGGGTGTAGTGCAGGAAACAATGAGCGTGCCAGGCACTAGCTCAGATAGCATGCAAATATAGTCAAGCTTATGTAAATTAGGTCATTCTGTAGCTTATTTTGGCTGGCCTCAAATGCTTTTCGTCGCGGAGCCGGCCAACCTTCAAGAGAGGGTATTTATTTATTTATTTATTTTTATTGCATTTGTATCCCACATTTTCACACCTCTTTGCGGGCTCAGTGTGGCTTACAATATAAGATGAATGGTGGAAATACAATTCGTTACAACTTGGTTATGGATTACATTGTGAAGAATTATGCGAGACAATCAAAGTGTCGTTAAGGAATATAGCAGTGGAACAAAACTTTGAAACAGGAAGGAGACAAAGGGAAGCTAACAGGGCAGTATTAAGATACGAAGACATATGGTAGAAATAGTTCTGTGAGTCAAGGAATGAGTGAGGTGAGGTTACGGGGGATGAGAGATCAGGAGTGGATGTATTGATGCATTAATGGACATTGGGTGTGGATTTTATGTGTTTTGGTTCTTTCTGTAAGTTTTTTCAAAAAGATGGGTCTTCACTAATTTGCGGAAGGAGGCTTGCTCGTAGATCGTTCTCAGGTTGCGCGGCAGTATATTCCAGAACTGCGTGCTCATGTGAGAAAAGGTTGACACGTGTAGCGTCTTGTATTTCAAGCCCTTGCAATTAGGGAAGTGGAGGTTGAGGAAAGATCGGGATGATCTTTTGGCGTTTCTGGGTGGTAAGTCTATTAACTCAGACATGTAGGCTGGGGCTTCGCCGTGAATGATTTTGTGGACTAATGTGCATACTTTAAAAGTAATGCGTTCCTTGAGTGGAAGCCAGTGTAGCTTCTCTCTTAGGGGTTTTGCACTTTCATATTTTGGTTTTCCGAAGATGAGTCTGGCTGCTGTATTCTGGGCTGTTTGAAGTTTCCTCAGTATTTGCTCTTTGCAACCTGCTTATAATGAGTTGCAGTAATCCAGATGGCTGAGTACGAGGGATTGCACTAGGCTGCGAAAGACGGATCTTGGGAAGAATGGTCTTATTCTTTTCAGTTTCCACATGCAGTAGAACATCTTTTTGGTTGTGTTGTTTGCGTGAGTTTCGAGTGTTAGGTGGCGGTCGATAGTGACTCCAAGGATTTTTAGTGTTTCTGAGATTGGCAAGTTTAGTTTTGGTGTGTTTATAGTGGTAAATTCATTCGTGTTGTATTGGGAGGTGAGTATCAGGCATTGAGTTTTTTCTGCATTTAATTTCAAACGAAATGCATCTGCCCATGTGTTCATGATGTGTAGACTTTGATTGATTTCATTAAAGATTTCTTTGATGTCTTGTTTGAAAGGGATGTATATTGTCACATCATCGGCGTATATATATGGGTTGAGGTTATGGTTTGATAGGAGTTTTGCCAAAGGGATCATCAATAGGTTAAAGATGGTTGGTGAGAGGGGTGATCCTTGTGGTACTCCACATTCAGGTGTCCATGCGTTAGGCGTGGTTGAATTTGATGTAACTTGATATGAACGCTGTGTTAGGAATCCCTTGAACCAGTTCAGGACATTTCCTCCGATGCCAAAATATGCAAGTATGTGCAATAGGATTCCATGGTCCACCATATCGAAGGCACTTGACATGTCGAATTGTAGGAGGAGTATATTGTTGCCAGTTGCAATTATTTGTTTAAATTTAGTCATTAGGGTGACTAGTACTGTTTCTGTGCTATGATTCGACCGGAATCCTGATTGGGCATCATGCAGTATTGAATGTTTGTTTAGATAGTTTGTGAATTGTTTAGTTACCATTCCTTCGGTTACTTTGGGTACAGAAAGTGGGACGGGGGCGGGGTGGGAACGTGACGGGGCATGGTTACGAGATAGCCGGCTTCACCCCATGATGGAAAAAATATGGCCGGCTCAGATGAGCATTTCGCCAGCAGCACTTGGTCCATTTATTTTTAGTCCAAGTCACTAAACAGTGCCCCAATTGACCAGATAACCAACAAAGAGAAATGGGGATGACCTCCCCTTACTCCCCCAGTGGTCACCATCCCCCTCCCACACAAAATAAAATTTAAAGAAAAGTGTTTTGCCAGCCTGTATGCCAGCCTGAAATGTCATACCCAGCTCCATGACATCAGTATGAAGGTCCCTGGAGCAGTATTTAATGGGTGCAGTGCACTTCAGACAGGTGGACCCAGGCCCATCCCCCCCCCCACCTGTTTCACTTGTGTTGGTTAATGTTGAGCCCTCCAAACCCCCCCAAAACCCACTGTGCCCACATGTAGGTGCACCCCTTAGGGCTATGGTAATGGTGTAGAGTTGTGGGGAGTGGGTTTTGGGGGGGATTTGGGGGGCTCAGTACCCAAGGTAAGGGAGCAATGCACCTGGGAGCAATTTTTTTTTTTTAATTTCTAGAAGTGCCCCCTAGGGTACCTGGTTGGTGTCCTGCCATGTGAGGGGGGCCAGTGCACTACAAATGCTGGCTCCTCCCACGACCAAATGCCTTCCATTTCGCCGGGTTTGAAATGGCTGGGCCCGGTTTCCATTATGGCTGAAAAACGAAGCCGGACATCTCCTGTAAACCCGGTGATCGATTTAGCCGGCCCCAACCATATTTCGAAAATACGGTTGGCTCCGCCCCCTTGCGGAGCCGGGCCCGAAGATGGCCGTCCATCTATTTGGGCGGCACCGTTCAATTATGCGCCTCTTTGTATTCCTCCCCAATGCTCAGAAAAGAGTGCCCAAAACAAAACTGCCTTACCACTGCAAAAAATAATGCTCATTTAGAGCAGGCATTAGGGTGTTGGAAGAGAGGATGTCTCAAGCTTCTCATGCTTCGTTCATGATACATTCTGCAATATCTCCCAGTTTTGATTGTTTTTGGAATCAGAAGGAAACCCATGCAAGACCTTAAGCTCTGGTCGTGAGAAACAGCAGACTCAGGCACACATTGGGGTCTGTTTCCTACATCTAAATTTAAAGCATCCATACTAAAACAAAATAAAATAAAATAAAAACACCCAGTGAAAGCACACATTGGGGTCTGTTTCCTGTGTCTAACTATAAGTGTCTACGCTAAAAAAAAATTAACAATGCATATAGTTGGGCCACAGAAAACTGACATCAATGTGTGCTTCACATTTGGGATTTACCAGCACATCCACACAGGAGCCAAGCTTACTGTGGAACTCTTCTGCGCGTGCGCCAGCACAATCCTCCCGCCGAACTCTCTAATGCACAATGCTATGAGCGCACCTATATTTGCATCTTGCTAGTGTTGAGCATTAGGGTGTTATTCTTCTGCGCTATTCCAGCTGTATTTTTATGGTGCTATTCAGAATAGCACCGCAGTTTTAAGCATCGGGGCCTGAGATAGAGGAAAGGGTTGTAGAGATTAGACAGGCTGTATAGGCCTCATGGTCTTTATTTGCTAACATTTTCACAGTTTCTGTTTCCCTGAACAATTTCTCAACTATGAAATGAAACTGGAGCTCTCTGCCGGTCTCTGGGATCAAAGGATTTCTGGGAATGTTGACCTGCTGGAGGTGATTTTTAATTTCCTACCAAGCAGCCTGAATTTAGGTTCCAGTAGCTCCCTCCTTCATCTTTCTATATCACTGGTGCACCTTAGTAAAAGACTCCCTAACTTAGGAGCATAAATATAGGAGCTCTTCATGTTCTGAATATTTTTCCTTGGCCCCACATCCATGAATTCTTGGCCACTAAGGCAGTTGTGGTTAGGGTGTCAGAAGATACTGGTATACTAGTACTAGCTCAAACATTACTACTACTACTACTACTACTATTAAACATTTCTATAGCGCTACTAGAGTTACGCAGCGCTGTACAAATTAACATGAAAAGACAGTCCCTGCTCAACAGAGCTCACAATCTAAATTGGACAGACGAACAGACAGCTAGGGGTGGGGAAATTGCAGTGGTAGGGGTGATAAGTGAGGGTGTTGAGTAAGAGAGTCATGGTTAGGAGTCGAAAGCAGTAGCAAAGAGGTGGGCTTTAAGCCTAGACTTGAAGACAGCCAGAGACTGACCTTGACGTACTGGCTCAGGGAGTCTATTCCAGGCATAGGGAGCAGCGAGATAGAAGGAACGGAGCCGGGAGTTAGCAGTGGGGGAGAAGGGGGATGACAGGAGACATTTACCCAGCGAACAGAGTTCACGGGGAGGAATGTAGGGAGAGATGAGAGCGGAAAGGTACTGAGGAGCTGCGGAGTGAATGCACTTGTAGGTCAAAAGGAGAAGTTTGAACCGTATGCGGATAGCATTTTCATCTACATGACAAACATGACAGATCCAGTTCATTCAGGGACAGGCTGAGCCAATCCTGGTTTTACTCTCATTTTAGTGTGGGCGTGTCTTTTGGGCACAAGCTGGGCCACTTTTTACTGGGGCTGGGACAAAGGGCACTTTTTAATGGGCCAGGAAATGGGCGTATGCAAAAATTAAAACTAGTGTGTGCCTATTTACGGCCTGAGCCCTTACCGCTAGCCATTAACTTCGCAGTAAGGGCTCAAACGCTACCTATTTGGTAACCACGCAGCATGTGCCAACTTGGCCGCACTGCTGATTACCACCAGGAATGCCCCACCCCTCCCCCCCCGGTAGAAAATAGAAAAATATTTTCTACCACAGGATTCAGTGTGCACCAAACTTGGAATTACCGCTGGGTACATGCACTACCCCTGCGGTAGTGCTGATTTGGCATGTGCTACCCATGTGTTAGTCCTTCTGTGCCTTTATAAAAGGGCCCCTATATGCAGTGGGAGCAAAACAAGGACTGGTTCAGATTGGACTTGTCTGGTAGCTCATAAACGTTGCAAATTACAACTAGAAAAAGCTGCAGCTGAAAGCAAGAACATTCAGGATTGCAGAATTGCCTGGTCCAAACACAACTGATGTTCTTTCACAGGCACAACACATTTGTAGCCTATTGAGCAGATACTGATTAAGTGCTACCTTAAAAAAATTCCCTGTACAATTTTAAGGAAGTGTGGTTTAGGTCAGTGGTTCCCAAACCTGGTTCTGGAGGCACCTACTCCAGTCATAAATAGTTTCATAGCGGTATTTTGTATGAGCTGCAATCTATGTAATTGAGAGCTATTGTAAACCCCTCCCCCTGCTCTGAAGAGCTTGGTCTTCAGCTAATAGGTGACACAGACCTCCCTTTACCTGTAGTCGTGCCAAAGGAGTGATCACCCACTCCAGAGCAGAGGAAGTCAGGTTACAGTATACTAACCTCGTCCCACCCCTGTCTCGGGGATGGGAGGAAAAGAAACTAAATTTTGGATTTTGGCTGATTAGAAAGAAGCAAACTCCAATTTCTGATGCAAAAATTGGTTTATTTAACTACTAGGTAATCAGAAGAAGTGCCACTCTTGTAAATTTCTGATGCACTTTCTATTGAGATGTTACAATGTGTTCATCTAAATAGGATAAGACTCAGTTAACTTTTAATTTCTTTGTTTTTAACACAGATTAAATCGTCTTTAAACAAAACAGAAAATCCCAACATTTAACCCCCACCTTACAACAACCTAACAAAAATCCCCGTAAAAATTCCCAAAAAATTTAAAATCCCTCTCAAAAATTCCAATAACTCCCCCCAGACACACTACGTCGAATTCAGCCCTCTAACTCTTAATTAACCCCTTCAAAACCACCTCCCACCAAAACACCCCCTCAAAATGTTAAAATCACAAAACTGACCCCCCAGAAAAATCCACAAAAAATTCCTGATCCCAAATATGAAAACCCCATCAAAATCCGATGAACCTCTGATTTTTTAAAAATAAAAAACCCTATTTCTACAATTTAAAAATAAATAAATTAAAATTTTGGGTCACAAGGCCCCTTACCTCATTCCTGATTTTCCCCATACGTGTCGCCTTCTGTTGGTTCTGGTCCTTGACGTCCTGGAGCCAAAACGGAGGTAAAAAGAAAAATCCTCCGAAGCCGGCCGAAAATTTAGGCCCCGGCTTCGGCCTAAGCGAAAAAAACGTATCCCCGATATGTGCATGAGGCGCGCCGCCTCATGCACACGCCCGCACATCGTCGGACATCTTCTTCGTCGGGATGCAGGCCTTTCCCTGCATCGCTGCCTTCTGCAGTCCACAATCACCACACCGGCCCCCGACAGGCCCCGACAATGCCAGCACTGCCCCTAGACTCCCGGAGACGTGCCTAATCATCTCCGCGGAAAAAAAAAACGCACCGCTGCCCCAGGCGGGATCTCCTTCGCCGCTCCCTCTCTACTTTCTCACCCGAACCCGAAACTGATGCAGCTCTTCAGTCCCGGTGACGTTCTAGTCATCCCGGGACCAAAAACAGCGACGCTGCCTTATTGCGCCTCCCCGCTCCCGGAGACGTACCCAATCATCTCCGGGAGTAAAAAAAACACAACGTTGCCTCCAGCAACCTTCCCCCCTCCCAGGGACATGCCTAAACGTCCCCGGGAGTCCAAACTCGGCCCCAGATGTCCCATCCAGCTACCTTACCACCGGAAACAACCCCCAGGGCCTCCAGAACGGCCTCACAGGTAAAAAAAATAAAATACAATTATTCCCTTCTATTCTTTTTAACCACAGGTTACACTATGAAGACCAAAAAACAATGAATTACAATAATTAAGTTTGAGATAATCAAGGCATTTACCAGAATACGTAAGTGAACAAATTGAGTGGATTTGTCTAAGAGTGAGCAAATAAGGAAACTATCTTTGATATATGCAAATGGAAAGAAAGAGTGTTATCCAGAATAACACCAAGAACTCTTAAAGATAAAGAATATGGCAAGCAGGCTCCTTTAATAAAGGAAGGGGGATAAGTTGTAAGCGCCTCAGAGGAGAAAATCAGTGCAGCAGATTTAACAGTAGCTAAATGCAGGTTATTAGCTATTAACCAGTCTACTAAAGCAACCAATTTGGAGAAGATGGAGACATAAGAAAAAGAAAAAAAAAGTCAAAAGGAAGAAGGGAAAATCAAGGGATTGAAGAAGTAAAATCAGAGGAGTTAGAAAGATGTTGAAAAGAATAGGGTAAGGATGACACATTGAGGTACACTTGATACTAAGAGACTTGGAGTACAGGAGGACTCAGAGTAAGTGACAACAAAGGAGTGGTCAGCAAGATATGAATGAAACCATTCAAGAACCATTTGTGCAACAGAACAGTTCTGAGAAGTTCTGAGAGAACAAGACATTTCTCTGGGTAAATGAACATTATTTTGCTCCATGCTTGCTCTCTCTGTTCCTTCTCAGGATTTTTTGGAACCTCATTCCCATCCAAGGGGCAGATTAAGCGGTTGGCCTTTTCCTCCTACTGACCACGCTCCCAACTACAATATACTGAAAGACCCCAGTTCCAGAACAGGTGTGACAAGCTGAGATTAATATATCTTCTTTTCATTTGACTGCAGTCCAGGTGGGTCTGTTAATTAAAGGTTTCTGTTTTGTGTCTACACCTCATTTGGACCTGTTCACCATGCAGGATTGTTTGCAATATTTTTCCCATTTGTTGAGATTGGAAGTTTTTTTTCTCTAGCCACTCTTCAGATTCTTCCATAGAGGTGTTACAGGTTAGACCACATTCTAAATGGTTACCACTGGGTCCCACTGATCCTGCCATATAGGTATTTCAAAAGTTGGTCCTCAAAGATTTGAATACAGATACTTTTCCACTATTTTCTTATCATAATCTGACTCAGCAGGAGCAGGAGGCTATCAGAAAACTCAGGAGTCACTCCTCATTAATCATTAAGTCAACAGATAATAGTGGTTCTGTAGTGGTGATGGACAAAGAGCTGTATATTCAAGATATCGAGTTACAGTTGACTCAGATGGATTTCTAGTTACCAGTAGATATAAATCCAATATCTGAGGTGAATTTAGTAGTGGATGCCCTTATTAGGGAAGGTTTAGAAAAGACAATATTTCACTCTATAGAAGAGTCAATTTCTTTAGGTACCTCTTCCAGTGATGCCAGTTATCTCTACGTTGCCTAAAATACACAAAGATCTCCGTAAACCACTGGGATGCCCAATCATCTCTTCGAAGGGTTCATTATTGGAACTATTATCAATTTATATAGATACTGTCCTAAGGCCTTTGGTCAGTATGGCTTCATTTTATCTCAAGGACTCTACCGATTTTATGCTTAAACTGGATGCCTGTGAATTTGGAAATTATGAATGCCTCTTGATGACAGTGGATCCTGAGGCTCTTTATACAAATATTCCTCCAGAAGCAAGTTTGCAGGTTATCCAGGAAGACTTGGATATCTACAGACAAGTATGACATCCTCCAACTGATTTCCTTATCAACCTATTACATTTGTATTTTGGCAAAACATTTTATATTCCAGGCTATATACTTTTTTTTTTTCCAAATAAAGGGCACTGCAATGGGTGCAACAGTTACCTCAGATGTATCTAACCTATATGTCAGTAGAACCACTATCTACCACTCCTTCTGGTCCATTTATTCTTTCTTGGAACTTTGGATCTTGAGAATTGGTCCAGGTTTCAACTACACAGTTTTTCGCAAGTCTACAGATAGGAACATCCTTCGTCACTTTCAGAGTGGTGATCCATACAAATTGCACAAAAGTATCTCAGTAGGCCAGTTCTTGAGGGTAAAACAAATCTATTTCTCTACTACAGAATTTAAGCATCAAGCGGTTATTAAGTTTGATAGATTTGTGCAATGTGGGTATCCAGTAGCAGCGGTTAAGAAGTTGTATAAATGAGCTCATTGGGCTGCACAAGATCTACTACTATCCACTACAGTAGAATCTTCTGATCATGTCACGTTTGTGCTCCCATACTCTTTAGGAGTGAGGTTTGTGAGTTCTGTTATTTTAAAATATTGGCATGTTTTAGGGATACATTCAAATTTACAACAGCCCCCATTAGTTGCCTTCTGTCAAGGAAAGAATCTGAAGGATCTGTTGGCTCTTTCTTATTACCAAGTGAGTCTATGTTGTCTTCTACAATTGCTCATGTGGGCCACCATCCATGCACTTGGTATAGTGTATGTGCAATCTCTTTCTCAGGTTCCATTCTAACACTGAACAATTGTGTCACCAGGTTGAAGATGTCGACCAATTGCAATTCTACTAAGGTGGTTTATGCCATCTGGTGCCCATGCTGCTTGGTATATGTGACCAATTAAAGTAAGAATATTGGAATATAAAAGTCACGAAACGTCAGGACATTGCTGCCCCCTTTGGTAGATCATTGATTCACCTTTGGCCACATGGAGGGGCATAATCGAAAGGGGTGCCCAAGTTTTCCTGAGGACGTCCTCGCAGGACGTCCCAGCGAAAGAGCGGGGAAACCAGTATTATTAGAACAAAATGGGCGTCCATCCTTCATTTCGATAATATGGTCAGGGACGCCCAAATTGCGAAATTTAGGTTGACCTCAGAGATGGTCGTCCTTAGAGATGGTCGTCCCCGGTTTTCGGTGATAATGGAAACCGAGGACGCGCATCTCAGAAATGACCAAATCCAAGCCATTTGGTTGTGGGAGGAGCCAGCATTAGTAGTGCACTGGTCCCACTGACATGCCAGGACACCAACCGGGCACCCTAGGGGGTACTGCAGTGGACTTCAGAAATGGCTCCCAGGTACATAGCTCCCTTACCTTGGGTGCTGAGCCCCCCAACCCCCCCCAAAACCCACTACCCACAATTGTACAACACTACCATAGCCCTAAGGGGTGAAGGGAGCACCTAGATGTGGGTACAGTAGGTTTCTGGTGGGTTTTGAAGGGCTCAAATTTACCACCACAAGTGTAACAGGTAGGGGGGAATGGGCTTGGGTCTGCCTGCCTGAAGTGCACTGCACCCACTAAAACTGCTCCAGGGACCTGCATACTGCTATCAAGGAGCTGGGTATGACATTTGAGGCTGGCATAGAGGCTGGCAAAAAAATATTTAAAAAAGTTTTTTTTTTTAGGTTGGGAGGGGGTTAGTGACCACTGGGGGAGTAAGGGGAGGTCATCCCCGATTCCCTCCGGTGGTCATCTGGTCAGTTCGGGCATCTATTTGAGGCTTAGTCATATGAAACAAATGGACCAAGTAAAGTCACCCAAGTGCTCATCAGGGATGCCCTTCTTTTTTCTATTATGAGTTGAGGACGCTCATGTGTTAGGCATGCCCCAGTCTCACCTTCACTATGCTTCCGACACCCCCCCCCCCCCCCCCGTGAACTTTGGTCTTTTCCACGATGGAAAGCAGTTGAGGATGCCCAAAACTGGCTTTTGATTATGCCGATTTGGGCGACCCTGGGAGAAGGATGCCCATCTCCCGATTTGTGTCGAAAGATGGGCACCCTTCTCTTTCGAAAATAAGCCTGACAGTTGACCATTTAAGACATGTGGTCCTTGAATAACTTTCACAGTGTCCTCATGGGGGTGATTTGTATACTCATCTGCAAAATATGGAACATCATTGGATTCATTTTCTGGCTACTTTAGCCCCAAATGGCTTAAATAGGACTTTTGATGGGTCATCACCACCCAAGTCTATCCTTTCTTTGCCCTCTGTTCTTGTTCATTACTATTTTTTTGCTTATTTTTTTATTTTTATTTTTTTTTCAAAATTTATTTTTGATATTTAAAAAAAAAATTTCACAGCTGTAGAAGTAACTACAATGTTTTGTCATCATTTTCTGTTTTTGCATGAATCTCACATGGCTAATTTATATTTCTTAACAATGGACGTTGACAATTTAACTCCAGCTATTCATTTAGACTCATATGATGGAAATGCTAAATTATAACCAAAAATTGCATTATGTCATAGCTATATGTACAAAAGACCTTAGCTGTGCCACTTGATAGTCCAATCTCATACCATCAAGTCTTATGCATATATTATGTTATAAACATCTTATAACCCACAAATTCCCTCAGATCAAGATTCAAGGCAAGATACAAAAAAAAAAAAAGAAAAAGAAACTGATAACAAACATATCAGAAATTACAAAAAAATACAAAGAAAAACTCTAAGGGCTCTGTTTACTAAGCCGCGCTATAGGCATGCTAGCATTTTAGCGTACGCTAATACTAGAGGCATCCATATATTCCTATGGGTGTTTCTAGGACATCTTAATAAACAGGGCCCTAAAAATATAAATAAAACTAATCTTAACACAAACACATTTAAATAAATATGTTTTCAAAGCTTTATAAAAAGAAAAATAACATTTCATCTAATGTAGTTCCAATGGTAAATTATTCCATAAGTGACTGCAAGAAATTTAAAAAAGAATATGAAAATAATGCCTTAAATCTGACCGATCTTGTTGTGGGAATGGCCAAAAGCAATTGATTCCTGCTTCTAGTTGTCCCAATAGAACAGAGAGTTTTAAATGAATGAGACAAAGCCTCAGAGCAGTTTCCTTCCAGAATTTTATTGTATATAATTTTTATTAGATTTTAATACTTATACAGATATTATAATACTGCAAAGTATAATACAGCCATTAAGTAATAAATTTTACAAATCAAGAAATCAAGATAATGTTCTCTTCTTATAACATGGCTTCCGGACTCATGGGTCAAGAGGGGGAAAACAAGATGTTTGTTGAAGCGCTCTGCGAATTTGAGCTGAAAGTTTCCCTTTTTTTTTCCCATTCGGAAAATGCCTCACACTAAACTTAAGGGACTGTTGAGAGTAGTGCCTCCACCTACCTCAACCTCTTCCCCCGCTCAACTGCCGTTAGAGCGCTTCTTCCCCAGTGTTTCCAAGTTTCAACGGGGAGAGGATTCCATTGCGGGAGTCTTCGGAGAAGCGAACTCCCCGCCGGGAGAGGAAGTCTCCCTGTCTCCACCATCTGCAGTGCAGATACCTCCGTGTCCGGCGTCGAGAGCGGCCCTGGTGGGAAACCCCGACGACTCTGATGATGTGTCGGTTGGGGCGCCCGGTGAGGACCCAGGCAAGCAAACGGCGATACGTGGAGCTGAGGAAGGATTGTCTTCCACAGCAGTGAACTCGGAGGTGACTCTACAAACGTTGAAGGTGATGTTGGACCAGATTACTACCACTTTACAGAAGACGTCAGGTGATGTGCTCAATCTAAATGTTAAATTTGAAGATTTGAAAAAATACTGTAGACTCTGTTAAAGGCGAATTAACTACTCAATACAATCTTTGCAAAAAGAAGTGGAAACACTAAATGCCTTTAAAAATTTGGCTAGCAAGGACTCTATGGATATAAGAAGGAAAATAGAGCAAATAGAGAATTTCAACAGGCGCCTTAATCTCCGTTTTTTGAATTTTCCTATTATCGCTGGGGTAACTCTAATAGATACCTTTCATAGATATTTGTCAGAAATTTTGAATATTCCTGCTGAGGCAACCCCACCGGTAAATAAGATATATTTTATTCCTAAACCTAGAGGAGGAGTACAAGGACCTGAAAAGGATATTGCTGATTTACAAAACATCTCAGATATATTAGAACAATCTTCAGATGTTATAATGAATAGAGCTACTGTGATTGTTTCTATGGTGTTTGAGCAAGATTATAATACTATTCTAAGACTCTACTTTCGAAACTCTAAAGCTCAATTTTGTGGCTCTAAAGTATGGATATACCCTGACGTCACTAAATCAACTCAACAAAAAAGGAAGATGTTTCTTGCTTTAAAACAAAAGACTATAGATTTAGGTGCTTCCTTTTTTCTCGCTTATCCCTGTAAATGTGTAGTTAATTTAGGTCAAACTAAATACACTTTCTTTTCACCGGAACAACTTAAAACGTTTGTAGAATCGAAACAGCTGAAATAATGTATATCTTGGAATAAGTGCAGCCTATGCCTTTAATTTATGTTTATTAGTATACACTTCTCTGATTCTTTTTCCCCCCTCATTTACAATTTGAGGTCTAAGAAAGGTTATATAATATAATATGGATATAATTATACTCTAAATTTAGAGTCATCTCTTTTGCCTATTAGCATAGCTACTTTAAAATGTATGATATGTATGTTTGGAGTTATGTATATTATTTCCACCTGTATTTCTGAACAAGGGGATCCTTGATTATTGTAATTAAAATTATAAATAATAAAAAAAAAAAACAACATGGCTTCCTTAGACCTCAATGTGAAAAGAAAAAGGGGGGGGGGGGTAAGAATATAGTGAAGTTAAACACAATATACATAAATCATTATAATCTAATTATGGTTCCGTCGTTCCTTACTTCTTTATTACTCTACAGATTGCTTACTGTCTAGGAAGGTCTGGAGTTGGTTAGGCAAATAATAAACATATTTTATCTGATTTAGTCTAATAATACATTTACAAGGGTAGGCCAGGAGGAATGAAGCCCCCAATTCCAAAACTTTTGGTCTCATAGAAAGAAATATTTTTCGTCTTTCTTGAGTGGACTTAGTCACGACCGGGTAAAGCCAAATTTTTTCCCCAGCAAACAAACGGTCAGTTGATTTAAAATACAAACGCATTATTGCATTTAAGTCCTGCTGAAATACAAATGAAACGATTAATGTCCCTCTTTCTGTTACATCTTCAATTGATTGTTCCAAAATATCTGTAACGTTTTGCAGGTCTATTGAGTTCTCTGAGTCTATTTTTTTCATTGTAGATGGTATATAATAAATTTTGTTCAACGGTGGAAACACTTCTTGGGGAAATTTCAAATTTTCTTTTAGATACCTGCAAAACATGTCATTCGGGGACACTCCTAACAGTCTAGGGAAATTCAATATTCGGAGATTTAATCTCCTATTATAGTTCTCCACTTGCTCTATCCTCCTTCTTAAATCCATATTATCCTTTATCACAGCAATTTTAAATTCTTCAGTTTGTTTAGACTCTCCCTGCAAGGCCTCAATTTTCAAAGAAAAATCTTGTTTCACCAACTCTTGGGAGTTCTTCACCTCCTGTATATTTGCATTCAATATCTTTACCTCTTCAGAAGATTGTTTCAATATTTTGTCCATTTCTACCAGCTTCAGCCAAATCTTACCCAGGCTCACCTCCATCTCTCCGGCAACCGCAGAATTTTCTCCAGATTCGAGCTCCCCTCTGGGCTCCTTGGGATTGCCCCTTCTGGGCTCCACAGGGAACCCCGTTCGAATCGCAGCAGCTGCAGGGCAAGGAGGCGTCATAGAGCTTGGTGGGGAGAGAGATGTTTCAATTTCCAGCGGGGGAACCGCTTCACCGGTTCCTCCCGCTATGGACTCCACTTCACCTCGTCGGGAAAGAGCGGGGAAGAAGCGTTCCAGGTCCACAGTTACCGGCGTGGACGTTCCAGAAGGTAGGGGATTCTTCCGAATCGTTCCCTTTCATTTTGTATGGGGCATATTGTAATTGAGGCAATAGAAAAAGACAAGTTTAGCAACTGTGAAGCAAAGAGCACTTCAAACGTTACCGCTCACGGCGCCATCTTCAGATACAAATTTTTAGTGAAGATCCTCCTTCCTTCCAGAATTTTAAATACTAAAAACACCTTGAAATGAACCCCAACCTCTCCAACAACGGAGTCATATGATCACTTCGAGACTTGCTAAACATGAAACTGGCATCTGAATTTTGAATCAATTGAATCTTATAAAACAATTTAGCAGTTATGCCTAGGTATAAAGAATTACAATAATCCATAAAATTCTAATCTTATCAGCATTTAGCTTTAAATGAACAGAAGTATGCCAATTACTAATATTCATAATACAATCATTGACAATAGAACCCATAACTTGAGTTATAGGAATCAACACAAAAATATCATCCACAGGAAAATATTGACTCAATAATTTTCAAGAGATTTGTCTGAGCAAATTTATGTAAATATTATATAAAAGAGGAGAAATAGGAGGACCCCGGGGTACCCCACATGAACAGGAATAAGTACCATCTTTCAGATACTGTCTATTTTTCAGAAAGGATGCAAACCATCTGAAAACAGGGCCTACTAACCCTATTCTAGAAAGTATGCCCAGCAAAATATCATGAGTTACTATGTCAAAAGCTGCAGAGATATTAAACTGCAACAAAATTGCCTCATCACCTCTACATAATACCTGCTTAACCTCAGATGTTAACAACAGCAGCAAAGTTTCACTGCTGTGAAAAGGATGAAAACCGTGTTGAGAGCTAGGCAATAATGCATATTCATTTATATAGTTTGAAAGTTGCATTTCAACCACAAACTCCACCAATTTAGTGAGAAAAGGAATATTCACAATTGACCTGAAATTGGCAGTTTGAGATAAATCACCATCATATTGCTTAGGAATTGGAGTTAAGACAATACTACCTATCTCTTCAGGAAACCAACCAAAGCTTAAAATAGTATTAACAAACAGAGCAAGTCAGTTTAGCAAATCAAATGATGGGGATCTTAATAGATAAGAAGGCATTATATCCAATGGACATCCTGACCTGGATAATCTGTTTATCAAAGGACTTAAAATGGATGGGGAGATATGTAGACCATATCCCATCAACTGGAACATTTTCTATATTAGATAATAAATCAACATTCCAGACTGTAATCTCAGTAGAGTTCTAGAAAGAAGAATAAATATTGTTTACTTTAGAAGTAGATGCTCTCACTATATTGTGATGGACAGAGGACTTTCTAACCATTGAATACAATTTAAACAAATGAAACCTCATGAGTCCAGGGTGCCTACAGAGATGGTCTACCCTTTAATGGATTCATCATCATGGGTTTCATAGAAGCCTCCGAAACCAACCACAGTGTAAAAAAAACTCCTTAGTGGAGAGAAAACACTGTAGCAAAAAAACAAAGAAGTCTATCTAGTATAGAAAAAGTTCCCTATCCATAACTATATATTTAAAAATACTGAAGAAATCTCACAATAATTAAAGAACGGGTGCACCACATGTGTGTAAAGAGAAACCGTCACTTAGCTCATCCGCTAGACCGAAGACCAACTTCTTTCATAATCAGACCCAGGAGAGCACCAGTGGGTCTGATTATGAAAGAAGCACTGGAAATGGCAAGCACTGGGGGTGGGAACTACCATTGGGCTGCTGTGGTAGCCCGGCAGTACTTCCCTTTTAGCGAGCAGTAAGCTTACCGCCACTTTGTAACAGGGCCCCTCAATGTGTAATTAAATCTGGAATTTGTTGCCAGAGAATGTGGTAAAAGCAGCCAGCTTAGCAGGATTTTTAAAAAGTTTGTCTATTTTCCTAAAAGGAAAATCCATAAGCCATTATTAAGATGGACTTGGGAAAATCCACTGCTTATTTCAAGGATAACTGTCACTCTTATTATGGCTATACTCTACTGCCAATATCCAAACTACAAAACTTAGAGGGGCATAATGGAACAGAAACGCCTATCTCCATGGGCGTTAATCTCCGAGAACGGGTCCGTGAAGGGGCGGACCGAACCGTATTATCGATAAAAAATAGACGCCCATGTTTTATTCGCCAATGTGTGAGCTGGGCGTTTTTGCTTTTCAGCGATAATGGAAAAGGAAAGTGCCCAGCTCAAAAACGAATAAATCCAAGGCATTTGTTCGTGGGAGGGGCCAGGATTCGTAGTGCACTGGTCCCCCTCACATGCCAGGACACCAACCGGGCACCCTAGGGGGCACTTTTACAAAAACAAAAAAACAGGTAAAAGAGCTCCCAGGTGCATAGCACCCTTCCATTGTGTGTTGAGCCCCCCAAATCCCCCTCAAAACCCACTGCCCACAAGTCTACACCATTACTATAGCCCTAAGGGGTGAAGAGGGGCACCTACATGTGGGTACAGTGGGTTTGGGGGGGGTTGGACGACTAATAAGCATTAAGCAGCACAATTGTAACAGGTAGGGGGGATGGGCCTGGGTCCACCTGCCTGACGTCCACTGCACCCCCTAACAACTGCTCCAGGGACCTGCATACTGCTGCCAGGGAGGTGGGTATGACATTTGAGGGTGAAAATAAAAAGTTGTGAAACATCATTTTTTTGTGGTGGGAGGGGGTTAGTGACCACTGGGGGAGTCAGGGGAGGTCATCCCCGATTCCCTCTGGGGGTAATCTGGTCATTTAGGGCACTTTTTGGGGCCTTATTCGTGAAAAAACAGGGTCCAGGAAAAGTGCCCTAAATTCTAGCTACAAACGCATCCATTATCGGCGAAGGGCGCCCATCTCTGTTCGGGTGATAACCACGCCCCAGTTCCGCCTTCGACATGCCTTCGACACGCCCCCGTCCACTTTGTCCGCATCCGCGACGGAGTGCAGTTGAAAGCGTCCCAAATTCGGCTTTTGATTATACCGCGTTATTCGTTTTTGTGAGATAAACGCCCATCTCCCGATTTAGGTCGGAACTTGGGCGTTTTTCTCGTTCGATTATAAGCTGGTTAGTATAGTAGAGTTTTATTCAACAGGATTGCTGTGTTAATTATGACTGTTCGTGACTATATTTATTAACAGGGAAAGTCTCATATAATCACAAGGGAATTATATCAACCATTTATCTTGGTATATCCTTTTGGTGATGGATGTAATCATCGACTGACTCCCTTCTGCCTTGATAAAGATTTTTACTTTTTTTGTTCTTTTATATTCACAATGTCACAATTTTAAACTTCCTATAATTATCTTGCTTCCAATTATGATGTCATACTTTTGTAAGCATGTCTGCTTCCTACCACAATCGACCTGGATTGGCCACTTTTGGAAACAGGATGCTGGGCTTGATGGACCTTTGGTCTGTCCCAGTATGGTAATGCTTCTGCTCTTATGATAACACACTGACTATCAAGAGAATGAAGGCTTCAAATACACAGGTCAAATGAACTATTTTGATATTACAACATGAGGAGTAGGACCAAATTCTCTGTAGCTTAAAGATGATGCTCAGGCTCTAGGGTGCAAAAAGGCACAATTGAAAATTGTAAATGTCCCATCTGTTTAATAGCTTTCTATTAGTCTGACTGATGATAACTGGATTTTTGTTGTTATAGCTCTTTTGTCTATTTTTTACGTATTTCCAAGCTACTATATCACCATTCTTCCAAGGAAAAGCTCCTTCTATTGCCCTGTTTCAAGATTGTTATTATTTTTTTAAATCTGGAGCTACCCATGTGACTTAGAGAAAATTCTGCCATTCAGAAACATTAGGATCAGAGCAGTCTGATTAATAACCTTATATAAACTCTAAGGTTTTGTGATAGACCACATACATCTCTCTAATATGAGACGTCGTCTCAGTAGCCTTCAAGGCTTGCATAGTTTATCTTAGGTTTGTCTGCTTTTCTTCCTGAAGCACAAACAATATTCCCTGAACAGAAAACTTCATTAGAAATATTTAGACTTTGTTAACAGGTAGACTGCAGTGAAGAAAAAAGAATTCAGATCTTCACTGGCAAAACAATTTCTATAGCCACTGGCTGTGGCTTGCGATAAGATGATAGCTTGCTAAGCTATCATGTGGAAAAGGCAATGGAAGTCTGAATATATTAAAAAGAAGCTACAATGACAGTTTGAGAATAGATGCAGTCAATAGCACTTTAGCTCTGGGGAAAACAGTACTTGGGCTAGCTATCTCGAATGGCTCAATTTAACCATTAGTAATAGTGATAATTGTAAGTATGGAATAATTTCAGGTAATGAAATGATTGAGGGTCCCTTTTACTAAGCCGCGTAAGAGTCTACGTGAGCCCAACGCACGCCAAAATGGAGTTACCACTGAGCTACCGCATGGCTCGAGGTAATTTCATTTTGGCGCATGGCCAAAAAATTATTTTTGGGCATACATATTGGGCATGCTCCAAGTGGCATTTGACCTGTGTAGGTCATTACTGCCCAGTTACTGCGTGAGATTTTACTGTTAGGTCAAGGCTGGCGGTAAGTTCTCAGACCCAAAATGGACGTGCAACAATTTTCATTTTGCTGCATGTCCATTTTCAGCAAAACTTTTAAGCAGGCATTTTTTACAGGTGCTCTAAAAAATGATTCTGCGCATGCATAAAACCCACACCTACACTACTGCAAGCCATTTTTCAGCACACCTTAGTAAAAGGACCCCTGAACTGGCTAAACAGCACTTAACAGATTCCATTTGTGGTGGGTAAATTTATAAAATGTTGCCTATGTGTGAATGGCAAAAAGTGCCTACTTGCAACCCATTCTATAAAGACACACAGGTGCCTATGCATTTTTTAAAAACAATTTTATTTTTGTAATTTCAGATTACCAATCAAGCAATACCAAATTTGTGTTGAAAAGCTTTCAAATTTATAAAAAAATATATACAAAATAGGAACCAAAGAAAATATATAAAAGGAAAAATAAAAGAAAGCTAATATTCACAATATAGGGATTCAAATAACACTATTTAGGAGGATAAAAAAATAGTAAAAGTCTGAGGGAAAAATGAGAAAAAGGAACATCATCCTTCCCTCCCTCCCCTCCTACCACAATGTCTCCATTAGGGCAGGGAGATCCATCAGATGCACCCCAGTATCACAGCATCACTCATGTACAAGCACCATACATAGGCAGGGTCATATACAGCGAGGTCCCTTTGTTGTTGCAATACATGTTATTGCCAGAATATCCAATGACAAGTAATTATGAGACTTCTTTTATTAATTATTCAATACTAAAATGAGGGGCTGCACATTTTAGGACTCCTTCCCACCCAGTATCCTGCCTCATGCCTCCATACTGATGGGAATGTTGGCAGTAGCTCACTAAAGTACATTGAGCCACCCAAAGGCACACCTGTTATACCTCACTGCTCATCCCCACCTCCCAGCAACAGTATACATGCTCCACAGAAAAGTCACCATGCCATACTAAGTGTCCATGGTCACCTCAGCTCACATAGCACCTGTGCCTGTGAAATGCAAACCCATCCCCCCCATCTGTCACAGGCTACATGAGGAGCATTGCACAACATGTGGTTTAAAAGTACACATGGATGGGTATGTTCAGGAAGGCTGCAGCAGACTACCAGGTTAGATAGTACAGTAGACACATTCATCTACTTTCCCTATGCAGATGAGGACACAGAGTCCAATGGAAAGCCTGGGACCAGCAGGCAGCACAGGCATATCAGGAGGAGGTGGGTGAATCAGTTGTAGCTGAGAGCTCACAGGAGGGTGCTGTGGGAGAGGAAGAGCACACTGAGGTCACCAGCCAGGAGCCAGCTGCAGGGGATGAAGACCAGGAGCAATTAGTGGTAGAACCTACCACTCCCCATGTGGCATTTGCAGATGCCCCAATAGAGGCAGAGGAGGCTGATGAGGAGACACAGCTGGCCCGTAGTGAACCTATTGCCACAGACACCAGGTTCTGCAGCTGGCCAACAAAATGCTGGCACAGAATTTGCAACTGTTGGACTACCAGCAACAGAAGCTACAGCTTCTGCATGAGGGGCTGCAAGTCCAACAAGAATGTGGGCAGCTGCTGCAGACCATGCAGTAGAAGAGAATTGAGCCAGGCCAGACTATCTAGCAGCAGCTTCTGAGAATCCGGCAAGATCTACGGGATTACATGGCGGCTTTGGCAAGCACACTGCCCACACAGCAAGTGCCCGAGTCTCCAAATACAACCAGTGAGGCCACTAGTCTTGCAGCAACACCTTCTACAACATTCGCAAGTGGTACCTGTGGCTGGCTGTCCTTTTAAATTTGACCAGAAAAAACACCAAGTCACTATTTTGACTGTGTTCAGCTAGATTGTTAAGCAGGATGAGCATGTTTTAAATATTTCTCCTTGAAGCAGTGGATTGGTTCCTCGAAACGGTGGCCTGCATCAGTGTGATTGTTATGCTGCACTTGAGCTAAGTAGCTTTATTTGACTCTAAAAGTCTATATAAATCTATAAAAAATGTTTTTCCTAAGAAAAGTGTATACAGTTTGTTTGATAATCTGAATCTAAAGGGGGGGGGGGGGTGAGGATTTCATACCAGTGATTGAAGCAGCAGGTTCATTTTAAGATCACAATCTTGATTAACATATACTGCACAGTCTGAGACTTTTTGTGAATGCCTTTTTCCTGAATAACTAATTGCAAGATTTTCAAGGCTGAATATGATTCTGGTGGAGTTTTTTTGCTTTGGATTTCTACCTGGTGCTTAAAGTCTGAATGAGCTGGAGCCCAGTATCCTGTTTTCCAAACAGTGGCCAAGCCAGGTCACAAGTACCCGGCAGAAACACAATCAGCAGCAACATTCCATGCTACCAATCCTGGAGCAAGCAGTTGCTTCTCCATTGCTGTCTCAATAGCAGACTATGGACTTTTCCTCCAGGAATTTGTCCAAACCCTTTTTAAATACAGAAACACTAATTTCTGTTACTATATCCTATGACAAAGAGTTCCAGAGCTTAACTATTCATTGAGTGAAAAATATTTCCTCCTATTTGTTTTAAAAGTATTTCCATGAAACTTCCTTGAGTGTCCCCTAGTCTTTGTACTTTTGGAATGAGTACAAAATTGATTTACTTCTACTTATTCTACAGCACTCAGGATTTTGTAGACCTCAATCATATCTCCCCTCATCGGTCTCTTTTCCAAGCTGACGAGCCCTAACCTCGTTAGCCTTTCCTCATACGAGAGGTATTCCATCTTCTTTATCCTTTTGGTTGCTCTTTGAACCTTTTCTAATCCCGCTATATCCTTTTTGAGATATGGAGACCAGAACTGAATGTAATATTCAAGGTGCGGTCACACCATGGAGCAATACAAAGGCATTATAGTATTTTTGGTCTTATTCACCATTCCTTTCCTAATAATTCCTAGCATCCTGTTTGCTTTTTTGGCCACCACCACACACTGAGCAGCAAATTTCAGCATATTGTCTACAGTGACACCTAGATCATTTTCTTGAGTGCTGACTCTTAAGGTGGACCCTAGCATCGGGTAACTATGATTCGGATTATTTTTTCAATGTTCATCACCTTGCATTTGTCCATATTAAATTTCATCTGTCATTTGGATGCCAATCTTCCAATTTTCTAAGATCTTCCTGCAATATTTCTCAGTCCAAACATGTTTTAACAACCTTGAATAGTGTATCATCTGCAAATTTAATCACCTCACTGGTCATTCTGATTTCCATATCATCTATAAATATGTGAAATAGCACCAGTCCCAGTACAGATCCCTGCGGCACTCCACTGTTGCTTTCTGCTTCAGGCATAGCTTATGACTCTCCTACTATTTTTCTGGAGTTTTCAATTGTTTATTGAAGGATAAGCTCTCCCTTTCCTTGGTTACCAAACTTACAATGAACTGTAGCAAGTATATTAAGCATCAGATCTAAATTCTCACTGCCTTAACCATATTCTTGAGATCTGTTACAAAAGAGCCAAACATCACATAAATTCAAGAATAAATTTAAAAGAAATCTCTCCTGTTCTATTCTATTTTTCCCTTCTCAGTTTCATCTGAATATAAGCAGAAATAAGTTACCATCGGGCTCATTTTCGAAAGAGAAGGACGTCCATCTTTTGACATAAAATGGAAGATGGGCATCCTTCTCAGAGGGAAACCTGATTTTGGATGTCTCTAGTGGATATCCATCGCAAGGACGTCCAAAATTCAAGGGGGCATGTCAGAAGCATAGCGAAGGCGGGACTTGGGTGTGCCTAACATTTGGATGTCTTTGACCCATAATCGAACAAAACAAGGACGTCCCTGATGAACACTTTCACCCGGACCTGTTTTTGTTACAATTAAGGCACAAAAAGGTGCCCAAAATGACCAGATGACCACCGGAGAGAATCGTGGATAACCTCCCGTTACTGCCCCAGTGGACTCAGCACACAAGATAAGGGAGCTATGTACCTGAGAGCATTTATAAAGTCCTCTGCAGTGCCCCCTAGGGTGCCCGGTTGGTGTCCTGGCATGTCAGGAGGACCAGGGCACTACAAATGCTGGCTCCTCCCACGCCCAAATGGTTTGCATTTGGACGTTTTTGACATGGACGTCTTTGGTTTCGAAAATCTAAAAAAGTCAGAAACGTCCATGTCTAGGGATGTCCAAATCTAGGGACGTCCAAATTTAATGATTCGGATGCCCCTGATGGCATTTTCAAAATGAAAGATGGATGTCCATCTTGTTTTGAAAATACGGGTTTTCCCCGCCCCTGTATTTTGCCGTTTTACAAGGACATCCAAATCGGAACTTGGATGTTCCTTTCGAAAATGCCCCTCCTTTGTTCCCACTACAACTTCAAGGAAAGAAATGAGAAGGGATTTCCAATTTAACTTGTGCTTTCTTTTTTTTGGTTATAGTTCAAGGTGAGTTACATTCAGTAAAGTAGGTATTTATTATCCCCAGAAGGATTACAAAGTTTGTACCTGAGGCAAGAAAAGGTCATGTGACTTTCCCAGGATCATGAGAAGCAACACTGGTTCAAAGTCTGAACCTCTGACCATTAGAGTTAAACTATTTCTCCATTCCTTATGTAGAGAGGTGTGGTAGACCTGTAAGCCCACTTTTAAAGGTAATCAATAGAAATAACTGACTCTCACCTATCCATGCCCATCCTGTTAGACTGTCACTGAAATGCTTTGATGTTTTACTCATCCCCTGTCTCCATGCATATAGACTGTCACTGAAATGCTTTGATGTTTCACTCATATATACTGTCATCCACCAACTTTTGCTTATTTCTGATGTGACGAAGAAGGGTAACCTTCGAAAGCTAATCAAGAAATGTATTAAGTTATGTCCAATAAAAAAAGGTATCATCTTATTTTCTTTTCCATGTTTTATTTTATTCCATTCCTTATGAAGACCTTCAAGTGCCAGGAAGATTTTTTTAGGGTAGGATGTGCTTTTATTAATTGATCTAGCAGAGACAATTGCTTGTTTCCCATCTCTCCAACTGAGTTCAAGATGTTGTTAATAAGGAGGATTAATATCACTGGCATAATAATAACCCTTCTTAGCCATTCAATCTATTGTTTACTTCTTGTCAAAGTCAACATATTTCAAGTTCATACTGTTTATCTTGTCATACATGAAAAATCATTCATGCAAAACTTTAAATCAGAGTCTAAAACGGATATTTTTATGATAATGTTTGTTATTTAATACAGGATACAGTGGAATGTTCAAAGAAAATAAACTATTGAAATTATAATAAATTAAAGATCACAAAATAAGAATTGGGGATTATAATGCTTCAATCACAGATGTCAGTGTTCTTTCCGGAACAATTGAATGTGGGAGGAGCAGCCTAAACTGGGTTCAATTCCCACTGCAGCTCCTTGTGACCCTGGACAAGTCACTTAACCCTCCATTGCCCCAAATACAAAACTTAGATTGTGAGTTCACTAGGAACAGATAAACACCACAGATTTAGATAATGAGGGCCCCAAGCACAAACATGCTGCTCTAAATGTATGAATGAACCATTTGCGTCAATAGGATGTGATTATATTAGCCTGGGCACTAAAGTGGACTACTGCCAGTTGAGCAAGTGACAGTTCCAGTACTTCCAGAGGAGTGAGGGCAGGTAAGATCAAATATCTGTTTCATCATCTCAACTTAAAACTGGTCAGTAAAGCACTGCAAGTTTTTCTTATTTATTTATTTTGTATGGAAACATTGTCCTGATATTCAAAAGTGTTTACAGATAGTGATGCTGAAAATTCTTAGCAGACTACCTCAGCTTTAGCTATGCAGTGCTGGAGTGGATTGTAGGCATCGACCTAACTTTGTGGATAGTCAGCGATATTCAGGCATTATGCATATAGCTATGTAGTTTAATTTAGGATAGATGTTTTGCTATTTGGATAGCACCTAAGTATCACCATTATAGTGCTGGCTGTAGTCACTTCTCTCCATGTATATTCAGTACTCCTTACTATCCAGATAGTGGTGCTCCAATATATAAAATATATTTCAATGCCACAGCAGTGTTTAAAAAAATATTAAAAGAAAACCCAGTGACTGTAGGTATTGAAAAATCAAACCAGCTATGTTCAGTGAGGTTGGCAATGAGACATGAAGAGATCTTGAAACCTCACAAAGACTATCTCCAGAATCCCATCAGGAAAGAGTATCAAAGAGAGTCATGGGATAGGAGGTAGTGTTCTATTGTGGATTAAAAACTGGTTAAAAGATAGAAACCAGAGAGTAGGTTTAATGGTGCTGGGTCCACTGCTTTTTAACATATTTATAAATGATCTAGAGATGGGAGTAACTAGTGAGGTAATTATATTTGCTGATGACACAAAGTTATTCAAAGTTGTTAAATTGCAAGATGATTATGAAAAAATTGCTAGATGACCTTACGATACTAGTAGACTGGACATCCAAATGGCAAATGAAATTTAATGTGAGCAAATGCAAAGTGATGCATGTGGGAAAGAGGAACCTGAACTGTAGTTACATGATGCAAGGTTTCACATTATGAGTCACCATCCAGGAAAGGGATCTAGGTGTCATCGTTGATGATACGTTGAAATCCTCTGTTCAGTATGTGGCGGCAGCTAAGAAAGCAAATAGAATGTTAGGTATTATTAGGAAAATAATGGAAAACAAAAATGAGGATGTTTATAATGCCTTTGTATCACTCCATGGTGCGACCGCACCTCAAATATTTTGTACAATTCTGTTCACTGCATCTCAAAAAAGTATAGTAGTATTAGAAAAAAGTACAGAGAAGGGCGAAAAACATGATAAGGGAATGGGGTGATTTTCCTATGAGGAAAGGCTGAAGCGGCTAGGGCTCTTCAGCATAAAGAAAAGACGGCTGAGGGGAGATATGATAAAGGTCTATACAATAATGAATAGAGTGGAACGGGTAGACACGTGAATCACTTGTTTACCCTTTCCAAATATACTAGGACTAAGGGGCATGCAATGAAACTACAAAGTGGTAAATTTAAAATGAATTGGAGAAAATATTTCTTCACTCATTGTGTAATTAAACTCTGGAATTCATTGTCAGAGATGTAGTAAAAGCAGTTAATATAGCATGGTCTAAAAAAAGGTTTGGCTAGCTTCCTAAAAGAAAAGTCCATAAGCCATTATTAAGGTGGACTTGGGGAAAATCCACTGCTTATTTGTAGGATAACTGTCAAACACCTGAGGCCTTACTTGGTCCTCTATAATCTTCAAATATCAAAAAGTTGCTAACCAAGTGTTGACAAGTTAGCTCTATAATCAACTAAACGGGGTAGAGTCTCATATAATTGGCATGACTGCTCTCAGTTCATCCTAAGGTGAATCACTCACTTGTGCTCATAAATTAATCATAGACTCATCCACCGCTTCCAAATAATGCATTTAATATTGCTTATACCTAATTTATGCGTTTACTTATGGTTCCTTACATGTTTTCTTATCTATGCACACAACACTTATCTTAGGCAGGTTGGTGAGCTCTTATACCCCGACAGGTCCCCGTTCGTTCACTTTGTCAAGGGGGATGTCACCAAATCTGTCAGGAAAGGAACAACAAAAATAAACTATAAAAATCAAACCAACCATTCTATTCATTAATCGCTTACTTGTTTCTTTCATCACTTCATGCTCCCCTTCTTACCAACTTATCAGCCTCAGCGTCTATGTGTGCTGCCTCTATTACATTACAAAGATGGCATTTTTAAACTTCTCTAGAACCGGAAGCAGCTGACCGCTGCTTCCGCCATCTTAAACCCCTTATGTACTTACTTTAAAGAAACTTAGAACACACCTAAAAAAACTTTGAAAAACTTTAGAAAAAACTTTAGAAAAACTTTAGAAAAAACATCCCCAGTGAATATATGTAGTCAAACCCTTGGGCTCAATCGTATCTAGCGTATGTATCCAAAAGTTTCTCGTTGCAACACCTTTCTGTTAAAATCACCACCCCGATTGGACGGAGACACCTGCTCTATGACCATGCACCTAAGTTCATCAACATGTGATTGTTTCTACATAAGTACATAAGTAATGGCCATACTGGGAAAAGACCAAGGGTCCATCAAGCCCAGCATCCTGTCCACGACAGCGGCCAATCCAGGCCAAGGGCACCTGGCAAGCTTCCCAAATGTACAAACATTCTATACATGTTATTCCTGGAATTGTGGATTTTTCCCAAGTCCATTTAGAAGCGGTTTATGGACTTGTCCTTTAGGAAACCGTCCAACCCCTTTTTAAACTCTGCTAAGCTAACCCCTTCACCACTTTCTCCGGCAATCGAATCCAGAGTTTAATTATACGTTGGGTGAAGAAAACTTTTCTCCGATGTGTTTTAAATTTACTACACTGTAGTTTCATCGCATGCCCCTAGTCCTAGTAATTTTTGGAAAGGGTGAACAGACACATTCACATCCACCTGTTCCACTCCACTCATTATTTTATATACCTTTATTCATGTCTCCCCTCAGCCGTCTCTTCCTTCCAAGCTGAATACACAATGTTGAACCAGAGGAGCCCCCATGTGTTGTGCTGATATGCGTGAACGATGCTCTATCATTCTTCATGTACTGATCTTGTAGATTTGCCTATGGATAATTTTCCACATGGACAACCAATGTAATAATGATGCCTCTTGATCTACATGTAGTATACCCTTTCCGTTTATACGTCTTACCCCCCGCTCCACAAAACTTGTGCCTTCGATCGTAACCGGCTGTCTTACAACCCTGTCTCATGCATTTAAAATGACCCACACTGTTATTCCTCAACTCAATACTGGGCTCCTGTGGGCTATTTGGTAATACAGCTGGGCTCAAAATTTCTTTGAGATTCCTAGAGCGGAATCGGAGAAAACTGGGACAATGGAAGGCTTTGTCTTAATGCCTTCGGGTGGCTACTGCCATACTCCAGAAAGGTGTTCCGGTCCGTGCTTTTAGTAAACACTTTTGTTCTAAACTGCTGGTTTACTAAATATATTTCAACGTCCAAGAAATAAATCTTCTCATCGGGCCATGTAAGGGTAAATTGAATCCTAGTGTGGCATTGGTTGAGCCATTGATGGAATTCGTCAAGCTCTTTCCCCGTGCCATACCACAGAACGAAGACATCGTCTATAAAGCGTCTCCATATTCCCATCTTCTGTTCAAAAGGTGAAATCGACAACCATTTATTTTCAAACCATGCCATATACAAATTGGCTAGGGTTGGGGCAAAAGTCACCCCCATTGCCACTCCTGATTTCTGCATGTACATGTTATCCTGAAATGCAAAAAGGTTCTTACACAAGTTTTGTGAGTGGGGGTAAGACGTATCAACTGAAAGGGTATACTACATGTAGATCGAGAGGCATCATTTATTACATTGGTTGTCCATGTGGAAAATTATACATAGGCAAATCTACAAGATCAGTACATGAAAGAATGATAGAGCACCGTTCACGCATATCAGCACAACACATGGGGGCTCCTCTGGTTCAACATTGTGTTAGAAATAATCACACGTTTGATGAACTTAGGTGCATGGTCATAGAGCAGGTGTCTCCATCCAGTCGGGGTGGTGATTTTAACAGAAAGGTGTTGCAACGGGAAACATTTTGGATGCATACACTAGATACGATTGAGCCAAGGGTTTGAATACATATACTCATTGGGAATGTTTTTTCTAAAGTTTTTCTAAGGTTTTTCTAAAGTTTTTCAAATTTTTTCTACGTTTTTTAGGTGTGTTCTATTTAAGTTTCTTAAAAGTAAGTTCATAAGGGGTTTAAGATGGAGGAAGCAGCAGTCAGCTGCTTCCAGTTCTAGAGAAGTTAAAAAACGCCAACGCCATCTTTTGTAATGTAATAGAGGCAGCACACATAGACGCTGAGGCTGATAAGTTGGTAAGAAGGGAGCATGAAGTGATGGAAGAAACAAGTAAGCGATTAATGAATAGAACGGTTGGTTTGATTTTTATAGTTTATTTTTGTTGTTCCTTTCCTGACAGATTTGGTGACACTCCCCCTTGACAAAGTGAAATGAAACGGGGACCTGTCGGGGTATAAGAGCTCACCAACCTGCCTAAGATAAGTGTTGTGTGCATAGATAAGAAAACATGTAAGGAACCATAAGTAAACGCATGAATTAGGTTATAATGCAATAATAAATGCATTATTTGGAGGCAGTGGATGAGTCTATGATTAATTTATGAGCACAAGTGAGTGATTCACCTTAGGGTGAACTGAGAACAGTCGTGCCAATTATATGAGACTCTACCCCGTTTAGTTGATTTATAGAGCTAACTTGTTCAACACTTGGTTAGCAACTTTTTGATATTTGTAGGATAAGCAGCATAAAATGTTTTTTTTTTACTTTTTTGGGATCTTGCCAGGTATTTGTGACCTGGATTGGCCACTGTTGGAAACAGGATGCTGTGCTTGATGAACCTTCAGTCTGTCCCAGTATGGCAATACTTATGTTCCTAATGTTCTTCAAATCTGCAATCATAAGAGGCAGTTTTCTGTTTCATACTCTGCTCTTTGGGATCACCATGGCCCCAAGGATGTTTCCTAAGGTGATGATAATAGTAGCAAATGCTTCTTGCAAAGAAGGATTTATAGCATACCCATATCTTAAATATTGACTCATCCATGTGATGTCCATAGAGGCATACTGGTTAGCAGCTGTCAGAATGATCAAACTTCTTCAGGTATTGAGTAGGGGATCAACTTTACCAAGAATAAGCTGACCCCCTCCCAGACCTTAGAATACGTGGAAGCCCTGTTTGACACCGAGAATAGGATGGTCTTTCTGAGAAAGGAAATTATCCTCAAGCCACTGATGCTGATTTTCTTACTGTTTGATCTACGCAAGTAAGAACCTGGGATTATCTTAAGGTCCAGGATGGTCTCTGGCTCTTTGGGACAGGACTCATGATACACTTGCAAGGATGCTTTTCTTCTGCTGATCATCTCATTCCTAGGATTACTTCATTACTTCATGAGCAGAGAGATGTGGTAGCCGTGTTAGTCCACTTTTAAAGGTAATCAATAGAAATAAAAAGAAAATAAGATACCTTTTTTATTGGACATAACAATACATTTCTTGATTAGCTTTCGAAGGTTGCCCTTCTTCGTCAGATCGGAAATAAGCAAATGTTGGTAGGTGACAGTATATATAAGTGAAACATCAAAGCATTTCAGTGACAGTCTAACAGGATGAGGGTGGATAAATTAGAGACAGGAAGAGTCGGGTGGATGAGGGACAGGGAGATATGCATAGAGATAGGAGGGTGACAAAGCAGTACAATTTTATGGTTTATAATGGGTTAGAAAACCCAGATCTTTGTTAAGTCCTGTCTGGTGGGTGTCAAAATATTTAATCATTCTGACTTCAAAGGTCTTACGTTCCTGTATTGTTTTAAAGTTCCCTTTCAGGATTCTTACCGTGAAATCACTGGTACAGTGTTCTGGTTTTGTAAAGTGCTGCCCCACAGAGATGTACAAAGCTATGTATCCTATTTTTTCTCCGGTAATATTATCAAAGCTGACCAACTACTAGAACCAGGAAATAATAACCACAGTGATATTGTTCTTCTCAAGCTTCCATAGCTTTATATACTTGGGCGTGTTCAGGGGGAGGCGAAGGATTGAACTTTATCTCCAAATATTAGGAGAAAATGCGGACACAGTACAGCAACAATGCAGTCATGGCACGACTCAGATAACTGGTTTACCATGTTTAAACAGTAACTGCCTTGAAATACTATGCACATTGATAAATAGCGGGGCAGGGAGCACATATATACTTTTTTAGTATTCCACGTAATATATATAAAAAAGGACTGGTTGGGTATATTGTTAGAAAAAGGGGGAAAAAAAGTTACACCAGTCTGTTAACACTTGCATGGGGAGTTATTTAAAAAAATTAAAAAAGAGCAACCCAATGAATGAGGTGCTACTCCACTAAGCCACGGAAGTTTTACTGTGTGTTTTTCATAGTGGGAATATCTGAGGGTGCTCTTAAAGCAAGTATATAAAGCTATAGAAGCTTGAGAAGAACAATATCACTTGTTGGTTATTATTCCTGGTTCTAGTAGTTGGCCCCACAGAGGTGACATCCTGATCGGGACTAGCATTTTTCATATGGTGTCTATGTAAATTAAATCTCTTCTTTAGCATCTGACTTGTTTCTCCAATGTAGCAGCCTGCGTTGCATATTTTACACTGAATGATATATACCACATTGGAAGATGAGCACGTGAATGATTCCTTAATGTTGAATATTTTTCCTTTGTGAATGACCTTGGGGTCCTGTGAAATGTTTTGACATAGTTTGCAGCTGGATATATTGCAAGGATGTGTGCCATTCTCTTCTTTTTGAGTCTGTGTTGGGAGCTTACTTCTAAAATGATCTAGGTGTCACTGTAGACAATATGCTGAAATTTTCTGCTCAGTGTGTGGCGGTGGCCAAAAAAGCAAACAGGATGCTAGGAATTATTAGAAAAGGGATGGTGAATAAGACCAAAATACTATAATTTGCTAAAAATGTCCAACATTCAAGTGGGGAATATAGCCATTTCAAAACAGAAAAATGTATATCTTTTTTTTAATGGCTATTTCCTAGAAGATTTTGTGTTCTTTGTGTCTTTTTGGTTCATTTGCAAAAAAAAAGAAACAAGTAAAAAACACACAAAATCAAGCCATTCAGATATAGAAGGGGCCTGCATTCTTAGTAGACTTGCCACACAGACATCCCAGAAGAGCAATGGGGCACCCTAGGGGGCACTGCAGTGGACTTCAAATAAATGCTCCTAGGTATACATCTCAATGCTGCTCCCTTATCTTGTCTGCTGAGCCCCCCCAAAACCTACTACCCCCAACTGTACACCACCACAATAGCCCTTATGGTTCAAAGGGCCAACTATATGTGGGTACAGTGGGTTTCTGGTGAGTTTTGGACAGCTCGCAGTTTCTACCACAAGTGTAACAGTTAGGGGAGGTACGGGCCTGGGTCCACCTGTCTGCAGTGCACTGAACCCACCACTAGATTACAGCAGGGACCTGCATGCTGCTCTAATGGACCCGAGTATTACATCTGAGGATGGCATAGAGGCATGTAAGTAATGTTTTTAATCACATTTTTGAGGTGGGGTTGGAAGGGGGACAGTGACCACTGGAGGAGTCAGTGGAGGTCATCCCTGATTCCTGCCAGTGGTCATCTGGTCATTTAGGGAACATTTTCATGCCTTATTCATTGTAAAAACAGGTCTAGCTCAGACAGTTTTAGTCCTGTATGGTTTGTTTTGTTCCATTATAGCTGAAAAACGTCTAAGTGTCTAAGGAATTCCCCCTGATATGTCCCCTTGTGATTTGAATACACTTCTGATGGACTTCATAGAAATATTCTAAAATTTGGTTTTGAAAATACCAATTTGGATGTTTTTGTGAGAAAAATATCCAAATGCTGATTTATGCCACTTTTGGGACATTCTACTCTTTTGAAAATGAACTCTATAGTATTCTTAAGCTTTTATAATGGTGTTGTAGCTATTTGTTCAGCATTTTGATAGCGTTTTGGGAAAGGCACAGTGTAAAGATGCTTGATCTATTGTTATTTTGAATTTTTTTTAATTTTCACCAAAATGGCTACTGTTTGTTACCCCCCTCAGGTGTTTTTTAAAGTTTAATCACTGTTTTGATTTTTTTATTTTGAGCTTTTTGAGATGTGTGAACCAGATCAGCACTACCATTCAAAGTTTTGTATGTAATTATATTTATTTTAAAGTATATTTAAAGTATTTCTGAATCTTACAGTCACCTTTGACCTTTTCAGCTTGCATTTAAATCAGCTTGTTTTTCAGCATGGCTGATTCCATGTTTTCCTCTGCTTTCCTTTTTTGACATTCAGGAGCTGCCAATTTTAAGTACTGCCTTTCTGGCTTAAAGTTTAAAATTATTCTTCAGAAAAGGATTATTTTAGGAAAGGATTTGGTTCCAGCTTAATTTTTTACTTTATGTTTTAGGAAGTCTTGGATGTGCAAATACTAGTTAGGGGAAACCTTATGTCAACCCCTTGTTAGATATGTGTCCTTTATGGTCCACAATTAGCCTGCACTCACAATTATTCACTATGTTTTACATACAGATGTACATTTTGCTTTGTTAAGCACAAAAGATTTTTTCTGATTGATTTATTGTCCATTGGGTTGCAGCCTGTATAATTGGCATGCTGGATCATCTCTGTTCACTTGTCTGGCACTTGTATGTTGTATATTTGTTGCTTATAAGATTTTATATTTTTAATTTTGGATATGTTTTCATTTCTATTGCAAGTTTTTAAAATGTTGCATGTCTTTGTGCATGTATTTTAAATTATATTTTGATCAAATTTATAATTTGAATGTTTAATAGTGTTTTATAAAACCCCTGATGTGGCTTAATTGGTGAAACTTGGCTATGGTTGGTTTATTTCAATAACGATTTCCTTGGATTCCAGGTCTGCCCTGGTTCCCATATCAATGCCAGATCTAAATTAGTTGACAAAAATCAGTGCTTTAAAAAATGCTTCCCACTCCCAGCTGAATATGGGGGGGTGGGGGGGGGGGGGGATATCCTTTTCTTTAACCAACTTCATGTGGAGGATTTACTTTTTTCTATTTTTTTTTAAATCATTTATTTATAATTTTCATTTTACAAGGGTCACTTGCAACAGTAATACAGAGATGACTGCACATTAATACAAGATAAGAAGAAAACAATCCCAACTAGATATATGGATTATATACAATCTTCTCTTTCTTAGACCACAAAGTGAAGAAAAATAGGGAGAGAGTGAGATAAGACAAGGAGATCAATTAAACAGTAAACAGAGAAAAAAAGAAAAACATGGTATTAACCTGATTATCCCCAGATATTACTCATCTAATTCATTATTCCACATTGATCATCTGGTTGGTTTCTTCAAGACCAAATACGGTGTATAGGTCAATTCATTTCATTGAGACTATACTTATTATCCAGAGTGGCCTAGTAGTTAGGGTGGTGGACTTTGGTCCTGAGGAATTGAGTTCAATTCCCAGCACAGGCAGCTCTTTGTGACTCTGGGCAAATCACTTAATTCTCCATTGCCTGCCACATTGAGCCTGCCATGAGTGGGAAAGCGCAGGGTACAAATGTAACAAAAAATAAATACATCTGATTACATTCTCTCTCTTTTAAAATCCAGAAATTATTTAACAATACATATACTTAAGTCTCTAATTCAAATCCCACTGATTAAAGCAATCCCAGTATTCACAGGCTTCACTCCTTTCGAAGTAATAATTAAGGAAATATTTCTGAGGAAAACTTTAGGAGTCATATCTGGAACTATGGGAAAAACAATAATCTTACTTTTTTCTATTTTATAATCTCCCTCCAGAATATCTCATTTAGGGGCCCATTTACTAAACTGTGTAGCATCTATGCGCACCCAACGTGCACCAAAATGGAGTTACCACCCAGTTACCATGTGGCTCTTGTGGTAATTTCATTTTTTGTGCATGTCCAATATGCGCATCTGAAAAATAAATTTTTTTTTGGATGCGTGTATCAGATGTGCACCAAGTGGCATTTGACATGCGTAGGTCATTATCGCCTGGTTACCATGTGAGACTTTACCACTAGGTCAATGGCTGCCGGTAAGGTCGCAGACCCAAAATGGATGCGCAACAATTTCGATTTTGCTGCACGTCCATTTTTTGGCAAAAGTTTAAAAGGCCTTTTTTGCAGGCGTGCTGAAAAATGGATCAGCGCACGCCCAAAACTCGTGCCTACACTACTGCAAACTATTTTGCTTACTAAAGTGTAGTAAATTTTTGCACTTAATGTATATTTTAAGTAAAAATTATGGACAGTAAGTGCAAAGGCTGTGCATTAATTGTTGGGGGTATGCCCAGCATATCCTCCTTTGCTGCAAGTTACTGTAAGTATGTTCATAGCTAGCATGGATATACAATGCTTCAAACTGCTCAAGTGACAGCACACTGTAAAGTACCCCACACTAACTACAATGTGCAATTGATGGCTATTCTTGGTACATGACTCACTCATTTCCAGCTCCACAACATAATACACAGTTAACATGAAAATTACCATGCGTTGTCATGCCAGTTCAGTCACATTTACCACGCTCATGCATTAATTTGCATACTAACTGTTTA